>NC_059453.1:4847500-4865000 GCF_905237065.1 Salmo salar
GAGCCAGAAATCTTTCTGATTGAGAGGGGGTCAAATACTTATTTCCCTCATTAAAATGCAAATCAATTTATAACATTTCTGACATGTGTTTTTCTGGATTTTTTTGTTGTTATTCTGTCTCTCACTGTTCAAATAAACCTACCATTAAAATTATAGACTGATCATTTCTTTGTCAGTGGGCAAATGTACAAAATCAGCAGGGGATCAAATACTTCTTTCCCTCTCTGTATAAACCTCTCTCTTCAACATTAAAAACATTTTCACGTGACCTTCCACTTCTACTGTAAAATACATTTTTACAACTCCCTCATACAATTAATTTGAAATAATGTTTACAACAAAAAAAATAACAATAACTGTGTTTATAAATGTGGATATCGACTTTGCCACTTCAGTATGCTTTTGTAGCACTGTCGATTCCACGCAGGGTCTATGGGACAGAAGGTTGAGAGTTCCCCGACCACCACGGACGAGCTCACTCTCCCCGCCTGTTACATTACATCACCATCAGAGCCGGATTGCAGACAATCATCAGCTAGGAAGGAATCCGAGATCAACATTTTGATGCCGTATTTATAATTACATAAAATATATTAAACACATTTTCCACCAACAGGTTTCTGTGCCAATGCTCCACACAACCAGTAAACAAAGCATACCGACTTCGGGCGGTTCAATATCATGGCAGTGGTGGAAAAAGTACCCAAATGTAATTCTTGAGTAAAAGTAAACAGAAAATGACTCAAGTAGAAATGAAACACACCTTTTTTACAGACACATTACATACATACATAAACAATTACAATTGCATAGATACTGACACATTAAATAAATACATGAACAGTTACAATTACATAGTTAGAAATACATTCCATTAATATATAAACAATTACAATTACATAGATACAGATACATAAACTTTTTCAGGACCCTGTCTTTCAAAGATAATTTGTAAAAATCCAACTAACTTCACAGATCTTCATTGTAAAGGGTTTAAACACTGTTTCCCATGCTTGTTTAATGAACCATAAACAATTAATGAACATGCACCTGTGGAACGGTCATTAAGACAATAACAGCTTACAGAGGGTAGGCAATTAAGGTCACAGTTATCTTGTTATGGATAGGGGGCAGTATTTTCACGTCCGGAAAAAAAATGTACCCCATTTAATCTGATTATTACTCCTGCCCAGAAACTAGAATATGCATATAATTATTAGCTTTGGATAGAAAACACTCCACAGTTTCTAAAACTGTTTGAATGGTGTCTGTGAGTATAACAGAACTCATTTGGCAGGCCAAAACCTGAGAAGATTCCAAACAGGAAGCGCCCTCTCTGACCATTTCTTGGCCTTCTTGATCATCTCTATCCAAAACAGTGGATCTCTGCTGTAACGTGACATTTTCTAACGCTCCCATAGGCTCTCAGAAGGCGCCGGAACGTTGAATGATGACTTTGCAGGCCATGGCTGAAAAACAGTAGCGCATTTGGTAAGTGGTCGATCTGAGAACAATGAGACTGGCGCACGCGTGCACGAGACGACTCCATGTTTACATTTTCAGTCTTTGAACGAAAACAACGACTCCCGGTCGGAATATTATCATTTTTACGAGAAAAATCGCATAAAAATTGATTTTAAACAGCGTTTGACATGCTTCGAAGTACGATAATGGAATATTTTGATTATTTTTTGTCACGAAACGCGTGACACCCTTCGTTACCCTTCGGATAGTGTCTTGAACGCACAACAAAACGCCGCTATTTGGATATAACTATGGATTATTTGGAACCAAACCAACATTTGTTATTGAAGTAGAAGTCCTGGGAGTGCATTCTGACTAAGAACAGCAAAGGTAATCCAATTTTTCTTATAGTAAATCTGAGTTTGGTGAGTACCAAACTTGGTGGGTGTCAAAATAGCTAGGCTGTGATGGCGAGCTATCTACTCAGAATATTGCAAAATGTGCTTTCACCGAAAAGCAATTTTAAAATCGGACACTGTGATTGCATAAAGGAGTTCTGTATCTATAATTCTTTAAATAATTGTTGTGTTTTTTGTGAACGTTTATCGTAAGTAATTTAGTAAATTCATCGGAAGTGTTCGGTGGGAATGCTAGTTCTGAACGTCACATGCTAATGTAAAAAGCTGTTTTTTGATATAAATATGAACTTGATTGAACAAAACATGCATGTATTGTATAACATAATGTCCTAGGAGTGTCATCTGATGAAGATCATCAAAGGTTAGTGCTGCATTTAGCTGTGGTTTTGTTTTTTGTGACATTATATGCTAGCTTGAAAAATGGGTGTCTGATTATTTCTGGCTGGGTACTCTGCAGACATAATCTAATGTTTTGCTTTCGCTGTAAAGCCTTTTTGAAATCGGACAGTGTGGTTAGATAAAGGAGAGTCTTGTCTTTAAAATGGTGTAAAATAGTCATATGTTTGAAAAATGTAAGTTTTCGGATTTTCGAGGAGTTTGTATTTCGCGCCACACCCATCATTGGATATTGGAGCAGGTGTTCCGCTAGCGGAACGTCTAGATGTAAGAGGTTATGAAAAACGAGGACACTAATGAGACCTTTCTACTGACTCTGAAAAACACCAAAAGAAAGATGCCCAGGGTCCCTGCTCATCTGCGTGAACGTGTCTTAGGCATGCTGCAAGGAGGCATGAAGACTGCAGATGTGGCCAGGGCAATAAATTGCAATGTCCTTACTGTGAGACGCCTAAGACAGCGCTACAGGGAGACAGGATGGACAGCTGATCGTCCTCGCAGTGGCAGACCACGTGTAACAAAACCTGCAAAGGATTGGTACATCCGAACATCACACCTGCGGGACAGATACAGGATGGCAACAGCAAATGCCCGAGTTACACCAGGAATGCACAATCCCTCCATCAGTGCTCAGACTGTCTGCAATAGGCTGAGAGAGGCTGGACTGAGGGCTTGTAGGCCTGTTGTAAGGCAGGTCCTCACCAAACATCACCAGCAACAACGTCGCGTATGGGCACAAACCCACCGTCGCTGAACCAGACAGGACTGGCAAAAAGTGTTCTTCTCTGACGAGTCACGGTTTTGTCTCACCAGGGGTGATGGTCAGATTCGCGTTTGTCATCAAAGGACTGAGCGTTACACCGAGGCCTGTACTCTGGAGCGGGATTGATTTGGAGGTGAAGGGTCCATCATGGTCTGGGGCGGTGTGTCACAGCATCATCGGACTGAGCTCGTTGTCATTGCAGGCAATCTCAACGCTGTGCATTACAGGGAAGACATCCTCCTCCCTCATGTGGTACCCTTCCTGCAGGCTTATCCTGACATGACCCTCATGCATGACAATGCCACCAGCCTTACTGCTCGTTCTGTGCGTGATTTCCAGCAAGACAGGAAAGTCAGTGTTCTGCAATGGCCAGCGAAGAGCTCAGATCTCAATCCGATTGAGCACGTCTGGGACCTGTTGGATCGGAGGGTGAGGGCTAGGGTCATTCCCCCCAGAAATGTCCGGGAACTTGCAGGTGCCTTGGTGGAAGAGTGGGGTAACATCTCACAGCAAGAACTGACAAATCTGGTGCAGTCCATGAGGAGGAGATGCACTGCAGTACTTAATGCAGCTGATGGCCACACCAGATACTGACTGTTGATTTTGACCCCCCCTTTGTTCAGGGACACATTATTAAATTTCTGTTAGTCACATGTCTGTGGAACTTGTTCAGTTTATGTCTCAGTTGTTGAATCTTGTTATGTTCATACAAATATTTACACATGTTAAGTTTGCTGAAAATAAACGCAGTTGACAGTGAGAGGACATTTCTTTTTTTGCTGAGTTTACATCAAGATACATTATATAGATACAGATACATTGTATAGATACAGACACATTATAAAGATACAGATACATTATATAGATACATTATATAGATACAGATACATTACATAGATATATTATATAGATACATTATATAGATACATTATATAGATACATTATATAGATATGGATACATTATATAGATACATTATATAGATACAGAAACATTATATAGATACATTATATAGATACAGAAACATTACATAGATATATTGTCTAGATACAGACACATTATAAAGATACAGATACATTATATAGATACAGAAACATTACATAGATACAGAAACATTATATAGATACAGATACATTATATAGATACAGATACATTATATAGATACAGATACATTACATAGATACATTATATAGATACAAATCATACATGAAGGGCCCTTTTCGGCATTTGCTGTATGAACGATGAGAATCTCCATATTGCAAATGTACGGTCCATTACTAGACGTCTGCGAATGTTTTTCAAATTTGCCGACAGCGGCGGACCATGCACCAGGGCCAGATCTTCCGGGAAGTCATCGAACGAAGTCTCTCGGACATTCGGTTTCCGTTTTCTAACATTTTCAAGTTTTGGTCATTTTTCCGCTGTCCCGGTAAATTCCAACAGATGACGAATGGATTCTTATTGCAAATGTACAAAACATCACCAATCATGACATGGCCATTTCTCCTAAATGGAAAACACTTCGAAGACAAACTTGGTGAGCATAGGTTTGGACTAATGGGCTGTTAGACCAGAAACAAGATGGCGTTGAGGCCTCAACGCTTTTTGAGATAAGGCCATTTTTCTGGGATTAAAGGTCAAAAACGAAAATAGAGCACTAATTTGACCACTTCACGTCAAAGTACATGAACCTACGATGTCAGGAAAAAAAGAACCAGCCATTTAAGTATCGTAATTTATGACAAATTGTACAATGTACAATTGGTGATGGTCAATGAAATGTTTTTTTATTTTTTTTAAAGTTACAGATCCAGTTGCGGCATGTTCAGACAAATCCGTTAAGGTGGGTTTCGGAGCTCTACGTGATTTCTGTGATTTCTGTGATTTTCTGAAATAACACACACTCATTCAACCCTCTGTAAATAAGTCAGTTACCCCAAGGAGGATATGGGTTCACTTTCAACTTCCTGTGTCAACCGGTAGTGCCTTAAATTGGGGTCATATGGGCTTTTTCGAAGGGTTAAAAAAGGCACATCTTTCCAAAACTTCATATGTGTGATTAGGCAACCCTCATGGACTGTAAATCAGTCATTTCTCCCATCAGATTTCCAAGAAAAACTCACACACACACAGCAAGGACAGAGTGACACAGTGTGGGGCTTACAGACACACAGAGCCTGCAATAGTTACCTTTGTTCGAACTATCAAAGAACCGTCAGACCTAGAGCTCTGAAACTTTAGAAACCTGTTCTGGAGCTCAAGTTGGTACGGTCAGTTATGCGGCTCTAGAGGGTTCTCAGGATGAGAAACAGCCTCGTACATTTGCAATAACTTCACATAATTTTGACCATCGTGAAAATGACGACATTTAGAAAAGTCCCAGAATCGCAAGACTGGGTGCATTGAAACCGCCTCGGCCCATAGAGACGGACCCTAACGTTTCTGTCCGATAGCTCATTCAAGGACCCTGTAGCAACGCCCGGAAAAAGTGGATTTTCATCACCAATTAAGGTTGCTGCTCGGGCACCAAATGACCTATCGAGCAGAAACTCGGGATTCGGGGTCGCCTCACATAGTCCTACACATAATGTCAGAACTGGACCCGCAGCTTGAATGTAACTACGTGTTTTACGTTTTATTATGGTTTAGCCTCTCTTGGACATGTGGGATGCTAGCGTGCCACCCGCAGTACACACTATTCAACAGCCAGTGAAATAGCAGGGCGGCAAATTCAAAACAACAAAAATCTCAGAATTCTAATTTCTCAAACATACAGATATTATATCCCATTTTAAAGATACACTTCTCATTAATCCAACCACATTGTCCGATTTCAAAAAGGCTTTACGGCGAAAGCATAACATTAGATTATGTTAGGACAGCGCCTAAACAAGAAAAACCACACAGCCATTTTCCAAGCAAGGAGAGGCGTCACAAAAACCAGAAATACAGCTAAATTTAATCACTAACCTTTGACGATCTTCATCAGATGACACTCCCAGGACTCAATGTTACACAATACATGTATGTTTTGTTCGATAAAGTTCATATTTATACCCAAAAAACTCATTTTACATTGGCACGTGATGTTCAGATAATGTATTGCCTCCAAAACTTCCGATGAATGAGCACATCAATTTACAAAAATACTCATCATAAATGTTGATAAAATTTACAACAGTTATTGAAAGAATTATAGATACACTTCTCCTTAATGCAACCGCTGTGTCAGATTTCAAAATAGCTTTACGGCGAAAGCATATTGTTTAATATTCTGAGTACAGAGCTCAGCCATCAAAGCAAGCTATACAGTTACCCGCCAAGTTCTGGAGTCAACTAAACTCAGAAATAGTGTTATAAATCTTCACTTACCTTTGCTGATCTTCATCGGAATGCACTCCCAGGACTCCAACTTCCACAAGAAATGTTTGTTTTGTTTGATAAACTCCATATTTATGTCCAAATACCTCCTTTTGTTCGCGCGTTCAGATCACTATCCAAAGGCAAAATGCACGAGCGCAAAACCAGAGACGAAAAGTCAAAATGTTCCATTACCGTTTGTAGAAACATGTCAAACGATGTTTACAATCAATCCTTAGGGTATTTTTAACATAAATCTTTGATAATATTCCAACCGGACAATAGCGTATTCATTACAGAGGAAAAAGAAGGAGCGGCGGGCCTGCATGCTCGCGCAGTAAACAACTCACTGGTCCCAGGCTTGAGACAGCTCTTATTCTCCCCCCAGTAACAGTAGAAGCATGAAACAAGGTTATAAAGACTGTTGACATCTAGTGGAAGCCTTAGGAAGTGCAAAATGACCCCACAGACACTGTCATTTGGCTAGGCAATCAATTGAAAAACTACAAACCACTTCCTGGTTGGATTTTTCTCCGTTTTTTGCCTGCCATATGAGTTCTGTTATACTCACAGACATCATTCAAACAGTTTTAGAAACTTCAGAGTGTTTTCTATCCAAATATACTAATAGTATGCATATCCTACCTTCTGGGCCCGAGTAGCAGGCAGTTTAATTTGGGCACATTAATCATCTGAATTTCCGAATACTGCCCCCTGTCACCAAGAAGTTAAACAGAAGGTGCTGTGAATTATGGGCCTGCTCTGAAATATGTGATAGTTGGCTTTTAACCGAGTTGGACAAAGTGGGTTCGGTGTCAGTTTGTATCAGTTTGGTGTCAGAATGATATCTTATTGACAGATGGACGCTGACTTGCTGGCTGACTTTTGTACATTTGCAATAAGTTTAAACAGTGAAAAACATCACCAAATGAACATGATGAAATCAACACAACGAGCGATGGAGAGGAACTACTATTACTGCCCGGCCATCCCGAGTTCATCGGGCCAGTCAATTTCGCATTTCTGCAGTATTTTTTAGCATGTCAAATTCGTGATTGTAAATGCCCATTGAAATATATTGCAAATGGACAGCCGTGCGCCTGGTGATTGGAAAGGGTTACCAGGAGCACATTTTTAAAATGTTTTTTAATGCCTTTAGGGGGGTGCAAGGGGTCCACGGTTAGGTAGGGAGCACCCCCCACCCGTGCCCATCCAAAAAATCATAAAAAAATGACAGAGTCCCCCTTCTTTCACATCATACATGACAAATAGACCTTCTAGGTTGATTCAGGGCTTAACATAGTGAGATGTATCATTTGGGCAGTATAAATGCCATTTGGATATGGTTCACTGACTTTTGGGTTCGGAAGCCAACTTCCTATGATCATATATGGCAAATGGACATAACATCCTGATTTGGCACTTTCAATACTTTCATATTTCATTTGGACATCTCTTATGGCATTTGGCCATGGTTCACTGACTTTTGACTTCCTATGATATCATATTGCAAATGGACATAACATCCTGATTTGGCATTTTCAATACTTTCATATTGCATTTGGACATTTGTTATGGCATTTGGCAATGGTTCACTGACTTTTGACTTTGACTTCCTATGATATCATATTGCAAATGGACAAAACATATGCCTTATGGACAAGCTGAAATATACTGCTCAAAAAAATAAAGGGAACACTTAAACAACACAATGTAACTCCAAGTCAATCACACTTCTGTAAAATCAAACTGTCCACTTAGGAAGCAACACTGATTGACAATAAATTTCACATGCTGTTGTGCAAATGGAATAGACAACAGGTGGAAATTATAGGCAATTAGCAAGACAATAAAAGAGTGGTTCTGCAGGTGGTGACCACAGACCACTTCTCAGTTCCTATGCTTCCTGGCTGATGTTTTGGTCACTTTTGAATGCTGGCGGTGCTTTCACTCTAGTGGTAGCATGAGATGGAGTCTACAACCCACACAAGTGGCTCAGGTAGTGCAGCTCATCCAGGATGGCACATCAATGCGAGCTGTGGCAAGAAGGTTTGCTGTGTCTGTCAGCGTAGTGTCCAGAGCATGGAGGCGCTACCAGGAGACAGGCCAGTACATCAGGAGACGTGGAGGAGGCCGTAGGAGGGCAACAACCCAGCAGCAGGACCGCTACCTCTGCCTTTGTGCAAGGAGGAGCAGGAGGAGCACTGCCAGAGCCCTGGAAAATGACCTCCAGCAGGCCACAAATGTGCATGTGTCTGATCAAACGGTCAGAAACAGACTCCATGAGGGTGGTATGAGGGCCTGGCGTCCACAGGTGGGGGTTGTGCTTACAGCCCAACACCGTGCAGGACGTTTGGCATTTGCCAGAGAACACCAAGATTGGCAAATTCGCCACTGGCGCCCTGTGCTTTTCATAGATGAAAGCAGGTTCACACTGAGCACGTGACAGACGTGACAGAGTCTGGAGACACGGTGGAGAACGTTCTGCGGCCTGCAACATCCTCCAGCATGACCGGTTTGGCGGTGGGTCAGTCATGGTGTGGGGTGGCATTTCTTTGGGGGGCCGCACAGCCCTCCATGTGCTCACCAGAGGTAGCCTGACTGCCATTAGGTACCGAGATGAGATCCTCAGACCCCTTGTGAGACCATATGCTGGTGCGGTTGGCCCTGGGTTCCTCCTAATGCAAGACAATGCTAGACATCATGTGGCTGGAGTGTGCCAGCAGTTCCTGCAAGAGGAAGGCATTGATGCTATGGACTGGCCCGCCCGTTCCCCAGACCTGAATCCAATTGAGCACATCTGGGACATCATGTCTCGCTCCATCCACCAACGCCACGTTGCACCACAGACTGTCCAGGAGTTGGCGGATGCTTTAGTCCAGGTCTGGGAGGAGATCCCTCAGGAGACCATCCGTCACCTCATCAGGAGCATGCCCAGGCATTGTTGGGAGGTCATACAGGCACGTCGAGGCCACACACACTACTGAGCCTCATTTTGACTTGTTTTAAGGACATTACATCAAAGTTGGATCAGCCTGTAGTGTGGTTTTCCACTTTAATGTTGAGTGTGACTCCAAATCCAGACTTCCATGGGTTGATAAATTGGATTTCCATTGATTATTTTAGTGTGATTTTGTTGTCAGCACATTCAACTATGTAAAGAAAAAATTATTTAATAAGATTATTTCATTCATTCAGATCTAGGATGTGTTATTTTAGTGTTCTCTTTATTTTTTGAGCAGTGTATAACAATAAAATATGACAAAGATATGTTCATATAGTTCTTATACATGTATAATTTACAAAAAAATGAAGGAATTTCAAAAGATTTGACACTTGGCTCTTGACTTGATGTCCATTTGCAATATGAAAATTAACGGTGGAGCGTGCTCGCCATCTTTGGGGATTTTTGCTGTTTGACATTGGCATAAGCGTTGAATGATTTGCCGTCCACTTGAGTGGTATTTGCCATCGTGTATATGTTTCGTACACTGCCAATATGATCCCATTAATTTTTGTCAATTTCAAGGGGGTTTTCCCTTACATGGATACAGATTATATAGATACATTACATCGTTTCTTTACATACATAAGTTATATAGATAAGTTACATAGATACATTACATAGAAACATTATATAGATACTTTATATAGATACATTATATAGAAACATTACATAAATACATTATATATATACATTATATAGATACATTACATAGACACATTATATAGATACAGATACATTATATAGATACAGAAACATTACATAGATACATTATATAGATACAGATATATTATATAGATACAGATACATTACATAGATACATTATATAGATACAGACACATTATACAGATACATTATAAAGATACATTATATAGATACAGATACATTACATAGATACATTAAATAGATACAGATACATTACATAGATACATTATATAGATACATTATATAGATACAGATACATTACATAGATACATTATATAGATACAGATACATTATATAGATACATTATATAGATACAGAAACATTACATAGACACAGATACATTACATAGATACATTATATAGATACATTATAAAGATACATTATATAGATACAAATACATTATATAGATACTTTATATAGATACATTACATAGATACATTATATAGATACAGATACATCATATAGATACATTATATAGATACAGATACATTATGTAGATACTTTATATAGATACATTACATAGATACAGATACATTATATAGATACATTATATAGATACAGATACATTACATAACCACATTATACAGATACATTTCATAAATACATTATAGAGATACATTACATGAATACATTACATCGATACATTATATAGATACAGATACGTTATATAGATACATTATATAGACACATTATATAGATTCATTACATAGAAACATTATATTCATAGACTAGATAGATAGATTATATAGATACGTTATACAGATATATTATACAGATACATTGCAACGATACAGATACATTATATAGATACAGATACATTACGTAGATACATTTATAGATACAGATACATTATATATATATATACAGATAAATTATATTGATACAGATACATTATATAGATACAGATACATTATATAGATACATTATATAGATAAAGACACATTATATAGATAAAAATACATTATATAGATACATTATATAGATACAGATAAATTATATAGATACATTAGATAGATCCAGATACATTATATAGATACAGATACATTATACAGATACAGAAACATTACGTAGATATATTACATAGATACATTATATAGATACAGATACATTATATAGATACAGATACATTACATAGATACATTATATAGATACAGATACATTACATAGATACATGATATAGATACAGATACATTATATATATACAGATACATTATATAGATACAGATACATTACATAGATACATGATATAGATGCAGATACATGATAAAGATACAGATACATTACATAGATACATGATATAGATACAGAAACATTAGATAGATACAGATACATTATATAGATACAGAAACATGACATAGATACAGATACATGATATAGATACAGAAACATTACATAGATACAGATACATTATATAGATACAGATACATTACATAGATACATGATATAGATACAGATACATTATATATATACAGATACATTATATAGATACAGATACATTACATAGATACAGATATATTATATAGATACAGATACATTACATAGATACATGATAAAGATACAGATACATGATATAGATTAATTATATAGATACAGAAACATTACATAGATACAGATACATGATATAGATACAGAAACATTACATAGATACAGATATATTATATAGATACATATACATTACATAGATACATGATATAGATACAGATACATGATAAAGATACAGATACATTACATAGATACATGATATAGAAACAGAAACATTAGATAGATACAGATAAATTATATAGATACAGAAACATTACATAGATACAGATACATGATATAGATACAGAAACATTACATAGATACAGATACATTATATAGATACAGAAACATTACATAGATACAGATACATTACATAGACACATGATAAAGATACAGATACATGATATAGACATATTATATAGATACAGATATATTATATACATACATATACATTACATAGATACATGATATAGATACAGATACATGATAAAGCTACAGATACATTACATAGATACATGATATAGATACAGAAACATTAGATAGATACAGATACATTATATAGATACAGAAACATTACATAGATACAGATACATTATATAGATACAGAAACATTACATAGATACAGATACATTATATAGATACAGATACATTACATAGATACATTATATAGATACAGATACATTATATAGATACAGATATATTATATAGATACATTATATAGATACATTAAATAGATACATTATATAGACACAGATATATTATATAGATACATTATATAGATAGATTATATAGATACAGATACATTATATAGATAGAGATACATTATATAGATACATTACACAGACTCATTACATAGATACATTATATAGATACATTACATATATACATTACAGAGATACATTACATATATACATTACAGAGATACATTACATAAATACAATAAACATACAGATTATATATATATATAGATATATACAGTATATACATTATATAGATACATTAAATAAACCCATTATACAGACACATTATATATATATATACATTACATAGATACTTTTTATAGATACATTATATAGATACAGACACATTATATAGATACAGATACATTATATAGATACATTATATAGATTCAGATACATTATATAGATACAGATACATTATATAGATACATTACACAGATACAGATACATTATATAGATACAGATACATTATAAAGATACAGATACATTATATAGATACAGATACATGATATAGATACATTATATAGATACAGATACATTATATAGATACATTACATAGATACAGATACATTATATAGATACAGATACATTATATAGATACAGACACATTATAAAGACACAGATACATTATATAGATACAGATACATTATATAGATACATTATATAGATACAGATACATGATATAGATACATTATATAGATACAGATACATTATATAGATACAGATACATTATGTTGATACATTATATAGATACAGATACATTATATAGATACAGATACATTACATAGATACATTATATAGATACAGATACATTATATAGATACAGATACATTATATAGATACAGATACATGATATAGATACATTATATAGTTACGTTAAATAGATACATTACAAAGATACAAATACATTATATAGATACTTTATACAGATACATTATATATATATACATTACATAAATACATTAAACATACACATTATATATATATACAGTATATACATTATATAGATATATTACATAAACCCATTATGCAGACACATTATATATATATACATTATATACATTACATCGATATATTATATAGATACATTACAATACATAGATACATTATTTAGATACAGATACATTACATACGATACATTATATAGACACAGATTCATTACATAGATACATCATATAGATACAGATACATTACATAGATACAGATATATTATATAGATACATTATATAGATACAGATACATTATATAGATACATTATATAGATACAGATACATTACATAGATACAGATAGATTATATAAATACATTATATTGATATATTATATAGATTTAGCCAAAAACATTTAAACTCAGTTTTTCACAATTCCTGACATTTAATCCTCGTATAAGTTCCCTTTCTTAGGTCAGTTAGGATCACCACTTTATTTTAAGAATGTGAAATGTCAGAATAATAGTAGAGAGAATGATTTATTTCAGCTTTTATTTGTTTCATCACATTCCCAGTGGGTCAGAAGTTTACATACACTCAATTAGTATTTGGTAGCATTGCCTTTAAATTGTTTAACTTGGGTCAAATGTTTCGGGTAGCCTTCCACAAGTTTCCGACAATAAGATGGTTGAATTGTGGCCCATTTCTCATCACAGAGCTGGTGTAACTGAATCAGGTTTGTAGGCCTCCTTGCTCGCACACGCTTTTTCAGTTCTGCCCACAAATGTTCTATAGGATTGAGGTCAGGGCTTTGTGATGGCCACTTCAATACCTTGAATTTGTTGTCCTTAAGCCATTTTGCCACAACTTTGGAAGTATGCTTGGGATCAATGTCCAATTGGAAGACCCATTTGCAACCAAGCTTTAACTTCCTGACTGTCTTGGGATGTTGCTTCAAAATATCCAGATATTTTTCCTTTCACATGATGTCATCTATTTTGTGAAGTGCACCAGTCCCTCCTGCAGCAAAGCACCCCCACAACATGATGCTGCCACCCCTGTGCTTCACGGTTGGGATGGTGTTCTTCGGCCTGCAAGCCTCCCCCTTTTTCCTCCAAAACATAACGATGGTCATTATGGCCAAACAGTTCTATTTTTGTTTCATCAGACCAGAGGACATTTCTCCAAAAAGTATAATCTTTGTCCCCATGTGCAGTTGCAAACCGTAGTCTGGATTTTTTATCGTGGTTTTGGAGCAGTGGCTTCTTCCTTGCTGAGCGGCCTTTCAGGTTATGTCGATATATGACTTGTTTTACTATGGATATAGATAGTTCTGTACCTGTTTCCTCCAGAATCTTCACAAGGTCCTTTGCTGTGGTTCTGGGATTGATTTGCACTTTTCACACGAAAGTACCTTCATCTCTAGGAGACAGAACGCGTCTCCTTCCTGAGCGGTATGACGGCTGCATGGTCCCATGGTGTTTAAACTTGAGTACTATTGTTTGTACAGATGAACGTGGTACCTTCAGGCATTTGGAAATTGCTCCCAAGGATGAACCAGACTTGTGGAGGACTACACTTTTCTTTCTGAGGTCTTTGCTGATTTATTTTTATTTTACCGTGATGTCAAGCAAAGAGGCACTGAGTTTGAAGGTAGGCCTTGAAATACATCCACAGGTACACCTCCAATTGACTCAAATTATGTCAATTAGCATATCAGAAGCTTCTAAAGCCATGACATCATTTTCTGGAATTTTCCAAGCTGTTTAAAGGCACAGTCAACTTAGTGTATGTAAACTTCTGACCCACTGGAATTGTGATACAGTGAATTATAAGTGAAATAATCTGTCTGTAAACAATTGTTGGAAAATTACTTGTGTCATGCACAAAGTAGATGTCCTAACCGACTTGCCAAAACTATAGTTTGTTAACAAGAAATTTGTGGAGTGGTTGAAAAACGAGTTTCAATGACCTCAGCCTAAGTGTATATAAACTTCCGACTTCAACTGTATTTTTATGTTTATTTATTTACCCTTTTGTACTTTAACTATTTACATAACATTACAACACTGTATATAGACATAATATGACATTTGTAATGTCTTCATTCTTTTGGCACTTCTGTGATTGAAGTGTTAATTTTTTATTGTTTATTTCACTTTTGTATATAGTCTATTTCAGTTGCTTTGGCAATGTTAACATATGTTTCCCATGCCAATAAAGCCCTTAAATTAAAATTGAATTGAGAGAGAGAGACACAGTAGAGAGAGAGAGAGAGAGAGAGAGAGAGAGAGAGAGAGAGAGAGAGAGAGAGAATAAGTTCTCAATTGGTACAAAATATATAGAGTACTGTACACACTACAATTACTTAGGTTTAACAATAAGCTCAACTGGACACCTTAATGAGTGAATGAACTGAGAGAGAAAGCATGCAGGGCATTCTACGCCATTAAAAAGCTAATTGAAATTCAAATACCTATTCAAATTTGGCTAAAACTAATTGAATATGTCATTGAACCAATTGCACTTTATGGCAGAGAGCTGTGGGGTCCACTTGCAAAACAATATTTCATCAAATGGTACAAACACCCCATTGAAACCCTGCATGCAGAGTTCTGTAAGATTCTCCTACATGTCCAGAGGAAAACTACAAACAATGCATGCAGGGCAGAATTAGGGCAATATCCACTAATAATAAAAACTCCAAAAAGAGCAATTCAGTTTTGGAAACATCTAAATTCAGTGACCCCCTCTCATATCATTACCAAGCCCTGCACTGCCAATAGCTGAGCAAAGAAAAGAGTCCCCTCATCCAGCTGGTCCTGGGGCTGAGTTCACAAACCTGTTCTACTAACACACTGAAGCCTCAGGACCAGAACCTCCACTCAATCAGAATAAACCAAATTACAACACAGTCAAAACAAAACTACATTGCTTATTGGGAACCACAAGCACAAACACAAAGCAAAATGCAGTGCTATCTGTCCCTAAATCGACAGTACCCCGTGGCTAAATATTTGACCATGGTTACTGATCAAAACCTTAGAAAAACCTTGACAAAGTACAGGCTCAGTGAGCACAGCCTTGCCATTGAGAAGGGTAGACACAGGAAAACCTGGCTCCCTGTAGAGGAAAGGCTGTGCAACCACTGCACAACAGCAGAACCTGAGACGGAGCTGCATTTCCTGACAAAATGTCAAAAATATAAAACAATTAGAGAGTGTCGTTTTCCCAAATTTGAAATTCTTATTCAAGGTTTCAAAGACCTCTCTGATGAGGATAGGCTACCCGTCTGTCACGTCCTGACCAGTAAAGGGGTTATTTGTTATTGTAGTTTGGTCAGGACGTGGCAGGGGGTGTTTGTTTTATGTGGTTCGGGGTTTGTTGGGATATGTATTTATGTAAGAGGGGTGTTTGTTTTATGTGTTCCGGGGTTTTTGGGTAATGTTCTTGTTTTGTATTTCTATGGTTTTTCTATGTTGTGTATTTCTTTGTTGGCCTGGTATGGCTCTCAATCAGGAACAGCTGTACATCATTGTTGCTGATTGGGAGTCATACTTAGGTAGCCCTTTTTTCACCTGTCTTTTGTGGGAAGTTGTTTTTGCACTGCTGTGTTTAGCCTGCAAGACTGTCAAGCTGTCGTTCATTTTCTTGTTTTTGTTATTTAAGTGTTCAATAAAAGTTTAATATGTGCACTCAAACCGCTGCGCCTTGGTCTACTACATACGACAGCCGTTACACCGTCCTGTTGGGGGAGGACACAGAGAGCTGTGGGTTGGGAGCGCACTACATTGCTGCCTGCCATAAGATGAGGGACAGTGTCTGACAGACCAATCAACCTGCACATGTACTCTACTGTATGCTTATTGTTATTGTTGAATGTATGGTTATTTTGACCCTTGGTTAGTGTTGTTACTGTTGTCTCGTTGACAATTTTGATTCTCATTTTTATATTGTAAATACGTCATGCCAATAAAGCGAACTGAATTGAATTTAATTTAATTGAGAGAGAGAGAGAGAGAGAGAGAGAGAGAGTAGAGAGAGAGAGAGTGAGAGTAGAGAGAGAGAGAGACAGTAGAGAGAGAGAGATACAGTATATAGATATATATAGATAGGCCATGTATATATATATATATAGTATAGAGATATATATAGATATATGTATATAATTATATATATATAGATATAGATACCGTTATATAT
>NC_059453.1:4872500-4875000 GCF_905237065.1 Salmo salar
TTTTCTGTTGCTTACTATATTGAAACCCCAAAATAAAAACAGTGTTATTGAAAATCTCCCCTACAGCTTTAAACAAAGACTACAGCATTTCCAGAAGGTGACTGTTGACCCAGGGTTTAGAGTGTTCCTCAGCAGTAGAAGGTGACTGTTGACCCAGGGTTTAGAGTATTCCCTCAGCAGTAGAAGGTGACTGTTGACCCAGGGTTTAGAGTGTTCCCTCAGCAAGCAGTAGGTGACTGCTGACCCAGGGTTTAGAGTATTCCCTCAGCAGTAGAAGGTGACTGTTGACCCAGGGTTTAGAGTGTTCCCCCAGCAGTAGAAGGTGACTGTTGACCCAGGGTTTAGAGTGTTCCATCAGCAGTAGAAGGTGACTGTTGACCCAGGGTTTAGAGTGTTCCCTCAGCAGTAGAAGGTGACTGTTAACCCAGGGTTTATAGTGTTCCCTCAGCAGTAGAAGGTGACTGTTGACCCAGGGTTTAGAGTGTTCCCTCAGCAGTAGGTGACTGTTGACCCAGGGTTTAGAGTATTCCCTCAGCAGTAGAAGGTGACTGTTGACCCAGGGTTTAGAGTATTCCCTCAGCAGTAAAAAGGTGACTGTTGACCCAGGGTTTAGAGTGTTCCCTCAGCAGTAGGTGACTGTTGACCCAGGGTTTAGAGTATTCCCTCAGCAGTAGAAGGTGACTGTTGACCCAGGGTTTAGAGTGTTCCCTCAGCAGTAGAAGGTGACTGTTGACCCAGGGTTTAGAGTGTTCCATCAGCAGTAGAAGGTGACTGTTGACCCAGGGTTTAGAGTGTTCCCTCAGCAGTAGAAGGTGACTGTTGACCCAGGGTTTAGAGTGTTCCCTCAGCAGTAGAAGGTGACTGTTGACCCAGGGTTTAGAGTGTTCCCTCAGCAGTAGGTGACTGTTGACCCAGGGTTTAGAGTATTCCCTCAGCAGTAGAAGGTGACTGTTGACCCAGGGTTTAGAGTATTCCCTCAGCAGTAGAAGGTGACTGTTGACCCAGGGTTTAGAGTGTTCCCTCAGCAGCAGTAGGTGACTGTTGACCCAGGGTTTAGAGTATTCCCTCAGCAGTAGAAGGTGACTGTTGACCCAGGGTTTAGAGTGTTCCCTCAGCAGTAGAAGGTGACTGTTGACCCAGGGTTTAAAGTGTTCCATCAGCAGTAGAAGGTGACTGTTGACCCAGGGTTTAGAGTGTTCCCTCAGCAGTAGAAGGTGACTGTTGACCCAGGGTTTATAGTGTTCCCTCAGCAGTAGAAGGTGACTGTTGACCCAGGGTTTAGAGTGTTCCCTCAGCAGTAGGTGACTGTTGACCCAGGGTTTAGAGTATTCCCTCAGCAGTAGAAGGTGACTGTTGACCCAGGGTTTAGAGTATTCCCTCAGCAGTAGAAGGTGACTGTTGACCCAGGGTTTAGAGTGTTCCCTCAGCAGTAGAAGGTGACTGTTGACCCAGGGTTTAGAGTGTTCCCTCAGCAGTAGAAGGTGACTGTTGACCCAGGGTTTAGAGTGTTCCCTCAGCAGCAGTAGGTGACTGTTGACCCAGGGTTTAGAGTATTCCCTCAGCAGTGGAAGGTGACTGTTGACCCAGGGTTTAGAGTATTCCCTCAGCAGTAGAAGGTGACTGTTGACCCAGGGTTTAGAGTGTTCCCTCAGCAGTAGAAGGTGACTGTTGACCCAGGGTTTACAGTGTTCCCTCAGCAGTAGAAGATGACTTTTGACCCAGGGTTTAGGAGTGTTCCTCAGCAGTAGAAGGTGACTGTTGACCCAGGGTTTAGAGTGTTTCCTCAGCAGTAGAAGGTGACTGTTGACCCAGGGTTTAGAGTGTTCCCTCAGCAGTAGAAGGTGACTGTTGACCAAGGGTTTAGAGTATTCCCTCAGCAGTAGAAGGTGACTGCTGACCCAGGGTGTAGAGTGGTTCCCTCAGCAGTAGTAGGTGACTGTTGACCCAGGGCTTAGAGTATTCCCAGCAGTAGAAGGTGACTGTTGACCCAGGGTTTAGTATTCCCTCAGCAGTAGAAGGTGACTGTTGACCCAGGGTTTAGAGTATTCCCTCAGCAGTAGAAGGTGACTGTTGACCCAGGGTTTACAGTGTTCCCTCAGCAGTAGAAGATGACTGTTGACCCAGGGTTTAGAGTGTTCCCTCAGCAGTAGAATGTGACTGTTGACCCAGGGTTTAGAGTGTTTCCTCAGCAGTAGAAGGTGACTGTTGACCCAGGGTTTAGAGTGTTCCCTCAGCAGTAGAAGGTGACTGTTGACCAAGGGTTTAGAGTATTCCCTCAGCAGTAGAAGGTGACTGTTGACCCAGGGTTTAGAGTATTCCCTCCGTAGTAGAAGGTGACTGTTGACCCAGGGTTTAGAGTGTTCCCTCAGCAGTAGAAGGTGACTGTTGACCCAGGGTTTAGAGTATTCCCTCTCATACACTATGGCTTTTTTTTATGTCTCTTGCCCCATTTACGTTTAAAGAAGAAATCTTAAAACTGCTCATGGGTGATAAAAAAATA
>NC_059453.1:4887500-4892500 GCF_905237065.1 Salmo salar
AAAAACCTCTCCCAACGTTGAGAACCACCTTGTGATCAGGTCAATCATCCCGACCAACCTGGGACACTGTAAAAAACAGATGTGCCAGAGTTTCAGACTCAGCACAAAAATGGACACCCTCCCCAACAGTAGGGTCCAGGTGTACCAGATGCATGTTAGTGGCTATAGCTCCATGTATTATCCTCCATTGGAGGTCAGCTGTCCTCTTATCAATAGGCAGTTTGTACAGTGATCGCCAACAGCCTTTGGAAGAGGCACCTGGACCAAGCACATCCGCCCACCTCGTCGATTTGACCCCTTCCAGGGAAGATGCATGGGACACCTTTACACATACTCTGTACATGGCCTTCTTTCCCACCTCCTTGAACTCCCCAAGCCCGGGCACGAAGGAAAGCAGCATCCCCACGTCCCTCCACGAATGCCCCCCGCTGCAGCACTAACAATCAGTGCAGGGAAACACATAATCCAGACCCTCCTTCCACCGATCACAATTGGAAATGTCAGTCACATACTGCAGATGAAGCACTGGCAGGGAGTCACAGACTTCAGCGACGACCTCCTCAGCAGGCGAGATGATCTGATCCCCGCTCTTCTCCCAGCTCCTCCAACGATCTATTCCTGTTCCGCATCAGATGACCCAGTTTAGTACACCCCACGCCTAACAGGCATGAACGTAGGCTAGCTGAACCCAGACTACGGGACTGGATGGCAGTGTTGTGAAAAAAGAGGCTCTTCAAAAAGCCACATCCCTGGTGGCGTGCAGGCCTTACGAGACTTCACAAAAAAACTCTCCAAGCCTGCATAACAGACTCATAAAATGGAGTCAGGCCAGGCAAATCACCCCCTCCAGTTTTAAGAGGAAAAGGTGCTTATTAAGCCCAAACAGCCCGCCTCCTCATCAATATATAGGCTGTGTCGACTCCAGCCAAACCGTCTCTGTACAACAGCCTCTGGGCCGCATGAAGCCGGAAAGCCATGATCCTAGAGGAAATATCCACCAAACCTTGCCCACCCTCGTGTAGTGGTAGGTACAGGGCTGCAGCTTTAATCCAGTGTTGTCCAGACCAGAAGAAATTGACAAGGGTCCTCTGAAGCTCTTGAATCAGACCCTTTGGTGGCTGTAAAATCATTAGTCTGTGCCACAGGGTAGAGGCAGCAAGATTATTAGCTACCAGCAGCCTTCCCCTATAAGACAGCTGAGGCAGCACCCATTTCCATCTTGGACAGTCTGGCACACACTTTCTCCACTACACCCTCCCAGTTCTTTTTCTGAAAGACATCAGAGCCTAGAAAACCCCCCAAAGTCTTCATCCCATCTCTGCCCCACTGAAGCCCCCTGGTAACCGTGGGAGTGGACCCTATCTGAAGCTGACCTGCCCACAGCGCTTCACTCTTTCCCCAATTGACTCAGCTGAGGAGGCCTCTCATACACCTTTAGAGCATTTGAGAGAACTTCAACATCCTCAGCCCCTGTAATAAAAACTGTCACGCCATCCGCATACGCAGACAGTGCTATCGTGGGGACCCTTCATTACACCCGGCACAGAGAAACCAGTAAGCCTCGCTCTTAAAAAAACAAAGCATTGGTTCAATCGCCAGACTGTAAACTGCCCTGAAATTGGGCATCCCTGCCTGATGCCCCTTTGGACAGGGATTGGGCAGCTCAAACCACCCCCCCACCTTCACCACACACGAGGCCCCAGCATACAGTAAATTCATCCACGACAAAAAAACATCCCCAAACCCAAAGGCTTTCATTGTCTTGAACAAGTACTGGTGGTCCACACGGTCAAAAAGCCTTCTCCTGATCCAACGAAAGTAAACCCACATTTACATCAGACAGTTTACAAATGTCTCAAACATCTCTTATCAGAAACAAAATTGTCAACAATAGAGCGATCAGGCACACAGTAAGACTGGTCCTTGTGGACCAACAATCCCAAATACTCTTTCAACCTGTTTGAGAGACATTTAGGAAACAATTTTATATTCTGCACAGCAACGCAACAGGTCTCCAATTTTTATGAGAGCCAAATCCCCCTTTTGGCAATAATGAAAGCACCGCACGCTGACAGGATACAGGAAGAGAACCCTCACTAAAAAGATTCACACACCACTTCACAAAAAAACCCTCCCCAACAGACCCCCAAAAAGTGCTTATAAAACCTCAGATGGTAAAACCATCAATGCCAGGGGCTCGGCCTGTGAGAGCTGCACAACTGCTGTGGACAGCTCTTGCAGTGTAATGTCAGAGTCCAATGCGACTCTCTGCCCAGGTCCCAACTGAGGAAGACCGCAGCAACTGTTCAGCACACAGAGAGTCACAATCCTCCGCCTTATAGAGGGCAGAGAAATCTACTGCATGCTGACGCATTTCACTGTCATCTGTGGTCACCTTCCCATCAGGGAGACGAAGGCAGACCATCTGTTTACGCTGCAGTGTCGACTGTCCTAGGTTAAAAAAGAAAGCGCTAGGAGCATCCATATCCTTGAGGGAAGCGAAACGAGACCCAATCAAGGCACCCTTCACTCTTTCATGCAGAAACAATCTCAGTTCATGTCTCTTGTCCTGTAAATTCATGACTAATCCAGGGTCATTCTGAGTGAGCAGCTTCAATTCAATAAATTTGATGTCCTGTTCAAGGGCCTTGATTGTCTCTTTGACTTCAACTCGAGACAGAGCAGTATACTGTTGACAAAAATAATCGTATTTGGGCCTTCCCAACCTCCACCATTGTCTCAAGGACTCAAAAATTTCCTTTTGTAACCCCCATTTTTCCCAAAACAACAAAAAAACCTTTCACAAAAACATGACATCATGTAACAATTTAACATTAAAATACCAGTACGATGATGACCTTCGTGGACGGGACAAATGAATATCAACAGCAACAAAAATGGTGATCAGAGAAACCCACAGGAGTAATGTCACACCTTCCAACCCTACTACAGCAGTGATCAGATATATACAACCTGTTAACCTTGCAGCACTGACACGACCTTCATTGATTTTTTAAGCCATGTGTACTGCCTAACTTTTGCATTCCCGACTCTCCACACATCAGAAAGCTCAAACTCAGTTAGTAGACCAGACAGGCAAGTGGCTGACCGCAGGTGAGGTTCTTCAGCGAAAGCGATCAACAGTAAAAATCCACTGTACAGTTCCAGTCCCCCCCAAACCATACAACCTCTTGGTCACACTGTCTTAAAGTTTCCTTTATTTGATCAAATACAGCAATACGCCTGTACCTCATTAGGAGCATAAACATTCAAAAAAACAAACAAAAACCCCATAACCTCCGCCTTGACCAATAAAAACCCGTCCCTTGACAATCTCTGCTGTAGATACCACAGTCACCCCAAGCCTGAAGAAAACAAGATTGCCACCCCAGCACTGAAATTAGTACCATGACTGAGTATATGCTGCCCCCCCACCACATACCCCAGTCAACCTTATTTTCCTCATCACTATGTGTCTCCTGTAGAAAAACTACATTAAGCCTTTTCTGTTTTATTATTTCTAATACCCAAGCCCTCTTATTCCTGTCCCTTCCACCATTAATATTGAGAGAACCTACCCTCAGTACCTCCACAGCAAGAAAAAGAGAAAGAAAAGCAGAAGAAACCACAGAGAAACCAAAGAGAAAAAAGAAGACACCCTATGAAGCATGATCAACATCATTGTTTAAATTTTCTTACCCTGACCACGCTTCCCAGCACCTTTGCTGCCGTAACAGCAGTAACAAATTTCCTCAAGCTTAAACCGCTTCTTCTCACTTAACTGGTCTAACCCCACCGCCTTCTGCAACACACAGCTGACCTCACAAACTTATCAACATCAAAAATATTCTGCCAATTTGACAGATTTCCCAAAAAGTCTGATCCAAAAAACCCTATTTACCTCCTCTAGATCATGAAATTGAGTCGCCACCAGCTGCTATCATACCAATAGAGATATCCATATCCTGCTCCTCCTCAACTGAGGCCACAGACCCCTGACCCACTTCAACACATCCCTTTCATCACTCCCCCACTTCAAGCCCATCACCGCACTCAGGCACCTCCCCACTACCTGGGAGACCATCCCCACCTGGAACCCCATTACCAGTAGTGGGCATCTCCTCTACTACCCGGGAGACTAGCTCTACCTGAACCCTATTACTAGTAGTGGGCATCTCCTCCACTACCGGGGAGACCAGCTCTACCTGAACCCCATTACAACAGTGGGCATCTCCTCCACTACCGGGGAGACCAGCCCCACCTGAACCCTATTACTAGTAGTGGGCATCTCCTCCACTACCTGGGAGACTAGCCCCACCTGAACCTATTAGTCGAGGGGCATCTCCTCCACCACCTGAGAACCAGCCCCACCTGAACCCCATTACTAGTAGTGGGCATCTCCTCCACTACCCGGGAGACCAGCCCCACCCGAACCCCATTACTAGTAGTGGGCATCTCCTCCACTACCCGGGAGACCAGCCCCACCTGTACCCTATTACTAGTAGTGGGCATCTCCTCCACTACCCGGGAGTCTAGCTCCACATGAATCCTCCTGTACCCCGCTACTCATAGTGGGCATTTCCTCCACTACCCGGGAGACTAGCTCCATATGAACCCTCCTGTACCCCAGCACTGCACTTCGGGCACCTCATCACCAGTCTGGAGGAACTGGCTCTTCAGATCTATCCTTGCTTTCTACAACAAAAATGTTTCTGCTGCATAACATTTCCCTCTAACACAAGTTGCAACTCCTTGTCCTCAACATGGATAACTTGTTCCTCAGCAGCAGGTGCTTGTGGCTGCTCTACCGCTGTCGGCCCACCTCTCCCTACATTAGTGGCCCAGGCCTACGAGGACCACCTGCGCCCCCCCTCTGCCTTCTCCCTTTTCGGCAAGCATGTCGCGATGACCAACATCCCCACACTCAAAAACACCGCTGACTACCCGTACTAGCATAAGCCATATAAATTTATTGTCATACTTGACTTTAAACGCTAACT
>NC_059453.1:4905000-4907500 GCF_905237065.1 Salmo salar
GAGAACAGTAGAGAGAGAGAGAGAGAGAGAGAGACAGTAGAGAGAGAGTGACAGTAGAGAGAGCCAGAGAGAGAGAGAGAGAGAGAGACAGTAGAGAGAGAGAGAGACAGTAGAGAGAGAGAGAGAGCAGTAGAGAGAGAGAGACATTAGAGAGAGAGAGACAGTAGAGAGAGAGAGAGAGAGAGAGAGAGAGAGACAGTAGAGCGAGACAGTAGAGAGAGAGAGAGAGACAGTAGAGAGAGAGAGACAGTAGAGAGAGAGAGTCAGTAGAGAGAGAGAGAGAGAGAGTGAGAGAGAGAGAGAGAGAGAGAGAGAGACAGTAGAGAGAGAGAGAGAGACAGTAGAGAGAGAGACAGTAGAGACAGTAGAGACAGTAGAGAGAGACAGTAGAGAGAGAGAGACAGTAGAGAGAGAGAGACAGTAGAGAGAAAGAGAGAGAGAGAGAGAGAGAGACAGTAGAGAGAGAGAGAGACAGTAGAGAGAGAGAGAGACAGTAGAGAGACAGTAGAGAGAGAGAGAGAGACAGTAGAGAGAGAGAGAGAGACAGTAGAGTGAGAGAGAGACAGTAGAGCGAGAGAGACAGTAGAGAGAGACAGTAGAGCAAGAGAGAAAGAGAAAGAGCGAAAGAGAGAGTGAGAGAGAGAGACAGAGAGAGAGACAGTAGAGAGAGAGAGAGAACCTGTAGTTAGAGAGACAGTTGAGACAGTAGAGAGAGATAGTAGAGAGAGAGAGACAGTAGAGAGAGAGAGAGAGACAGACAGACAGTAGAGAGAGAGAGAGAGAGACAGTAGAGGGAGACAGTAGAGAGAGAGAGAGACAGTAGAGAGAGAGAGACAGTAGAGAGAGAGGGTCAGTAGAGAGAGAGAGAGAGTGAGAGAGAGACAGTAGAGAGAGAGAGAGAGAGAGACAGTAGAGAGAGAGAGAGAGAGAAATTAGAGAGAGAGAGAGAGAGAGAGACAGTAGAGAGAGAGACAGTAGAGAGAGAGAGAGAGACAGTAGAGAGAGAGAGAGAGAGAGAGAGAGACAGTAGAGAGAGAGAGACAGTAGAGAGAGAGAGAGAGACAGTAGAGAGAGAGAGAGAGAGAGAGAGAGAGAGAGAGAGAGAAGAGAGAGAGAGAGAGACAGTAGAGTGAGAGAGACAGTAGAGAGAGACAGTAGAGAGAGAGAGAGACAGTAGAGAGAGAGACAGTAGAGACAGTAGAGAGAGACAGTAGAGAGAGAGAGACAGTAGAGAGAGAGAGAGAGACAGTAGAGAGAGACAGTAGAGAGAGAGAGAGAGAGACAGTAGAGAGAGAGAGAGAGACAGTAGAGAGAGACAGTAGAGAGAGAGAGAGACAGTAGAGAGAGAGAGAGACAGTAGAGAGAGAGAGACAGTAGAGTGAGAGAGACAGTAGAGAGAGACAGTAGAGAGAGAGAGAGAACCAGTAGAGAGAGAGACAGTAGAGACAGTAGAGAGAGAGAGAGACAGTAGAGAGAGAGAGAGAGACAGTAGAGAGAGAGAGACAGTAGAGAGAGAGAGAGACAGTAGAGAGAGAGACAGTAGAGAGAGAGAGAGACAGTAGAGAGACAGAGAGAGAGAGACAGTAGAGAAAGAGAGACAGTAGAGAGAGACAGTAGAGAGAGAGAGAGAGACAGTAGAGAGAGAGAGAGACAGTAGAGTGAGAGAGAGACAGTAGAGAGAGAGAGACAGACAGTAGAGAGAGAGACAGTAGAGCTAGAGAGACAGTAGAGAGAGACAGGAGAGAGAGAGAGCGAGAGAGAGTGAGAGAGAGAGACAGAGAGAGAGAGAGAGAGAGAGAGAGAGAGAGAGAGAGAGAGAGACAGAGAGAGAGTCAGTAGAGAGAGAGAGAGAGCAGTAGAGAGAGAGTGACAAAGAGAGCCAGAGAGAGAGAGAGAGAGACAGTAGAGAGAGAGAGAGAGACAGTAGAGAGAGCGAGAGAGTGAGACAGTAGAGAGAGAGAGAGAGACAGCCGTGAGAGAGAGAGTGTGAGAGAGAGACAGCCGAGAGAGAGAGAGAGAGACAGTAGAGAGCGAGAGAGAGAGAGAGAGAGACAGTGGAGAGAGAGATAGTAGAGAGAGAGAGAGAGAGACAGTAGAGAGAGACAGTAGAGAGAGAGAGACAGAGAGAGAGAGACAGAGAGAGAGAGACAGTAGAGAGAGAGACAGTAGAGAGAGAGACAGTAGAGAGAGAGAGACATTAGAGAGAGAGAGAGAGAGAGACAGTAGAGAGAGAGAGCGAGACAGTAGAGAGAGACAGTAGAGAGAGAGACAGTAGAGAGAGAGAGAGAGAGAGTAGAGAGAGAGAGAGAGAGAGAGACAGTAGAGAGAAAGAGAGAGAGAGAGAGACAGTAGAGAGAGAGAGACAGTCTGTGGGTCTCCAGAGCTCCTCCTTCAGGCCAGATTAGTTGGAGTGACTCAGAGGGATTCTCCTACTGTGTAATTTAACACTCCCTGTGTGTGTGTCACTCTGTGTGTGTCACTGGGTGTGTGTGTCACTGTG
>NC_059453.1:4912500-4930000 GCF_905237065.1 Salmo salar
TGGGTCTAGTAAGGCTAGAGATGGTGGGGTAGAGGAGGCTGGGTCTAGTCAGGCTAGAGATGGTGGTGTAGCGGAGGCTGGGTCTAGTAAGGCTAGAGATGGTGGGGTAGAGGAGGCTGGGTCTAGTCAGACTAGAGATGGTGGGGTAGAGGAGGCTGGGTCTAGTCAGACTAGAGATGGTGGGGTAGTGGAGGCTGGGTCTAGTAAGGCAAGAGATGGTGGGGTAGAGCCTGGGTCTAGTCAGGCTAGAGATGGTGGGGTAGAGGAGGCTGGGTCTAGTCAGACTAGAGATGGTGGGGTAGAGGAGGCTGGGTCTAGTAAGGCTAGAGATGGTGGGGTAGAGGAGGCTGGGTCTAGTCAGGCTAGAGATGGTGGGGTAGCGGAGGCTGGGTCTAGTAAGGCTAGAGATGGTGGGGTAGCGGAGGCTGGGTCTAGTCAGGCTAGAGATGGTGGTGTAGCGGAGGCTGGGTCTAGTCAGGCTAGAGAGGGTGGGGTAGTGGAGGCTGAGCCTAGTCAGGCTAGAGATGGTGGGGTAGAGGAGGCTGGGGCTAGTAAGGCTAGAGATGGTGGGGTAGCGGAGGCTGGGTCTAGTAAGACTAGAGATGTAGGGGGAGGGGAGGCTGGGTCTAGTCAGACTAGAGATGGTGGGGTAGTGGAGGCTGGGTCTAGTAAGGCAAGAGATGGTGGGGTAGAGCCTGGGTCTAGTCAGGCTAGAGATGGTGGGGTAGAGGAGGCTGGGTCTAGTCAGACTAGAGATGGTGGGGTAGAGGAGGCTGGGTCTAGTAAGGCTAGAGATGGTGGGGTAAAGGAGGCTGGGTCTAGTCAGGCTAGAGATGGTGGGGTAGCGGAGGCTGGGTCTAGTAAGGCTAGAGATGGTGGGGTAGCGGAGGCTGGGTCTAGTCAGGCTAGAGATGGTGGTGTAGCGGAGGCTGGGTCTAGTCAGGCTAGAGAGGGTGGGGTAGTGGAGGCTGAGCCTAGTCAGGCTAGAGATGGTGGGGTAGAGGAGGCTGGGGCTAGTAAGGCTAGAGATGGTGGGGTAGAGGAGGCTGGGTCTAGACAGGCTAGAGATAGTGGGGTAGCGGAGGCTGGGTCTAGTCAGGCTAGAGATGGTGGGGTAGAGGCTGGGTCTAGTCAGGCTAGAGATGGTGGCGGAGCGGAGGCTGGGTCTAGTCAGGCTAGAGATGGTGGTGTAGCGGAGACTGGGTCTAGTCAGGCTAGAGATGGTGGGGTAGCGGAGGCTGGGTCTAGTCAGGCTAGAGATGGTGGGGTAGCGGAGGCTGAGCCTAGTCAGGCTAGAGATGGTGGGGTAGCTGAGGCTGGGTCTAGTAAGGCTAGAGATGGTGGGGTAGAGGAGGCTGGGTCTAGTAAGGCTAGAGATGGTGGTGTAGCGGAGACTGGGTCTAGTCAGGCTAGAGAGGGTGGGGTAGTGGAGGCTGGGTCTAGTCAGGCTAGAGATGGTGGGGTAGAGGCTGGGTCTAGTCAGGCTAGAGATGGTGGGGTAGCGGAGGCTGGGTCTAGTCAGGCTAGAGATGGTGGGGTAGAGGAGGCTGGGTCTAGACAGGCTAGAGATGGTGGTGTAGCGGAGGCTGGGTCTAGTCAGGCTAGAGATGGTGGGGTAGAGGAGGCTGGGTCTAGTCAGACTAGAGATGGTGGTGTAGCGGAGGCTGGGTCTAGTCAGGCTAGAGATGGTGGGGTAGAGGAGGCTGGGTCTAGTCAGGCTAGAGATGGTGGGGTAGTGGAGGCTGGGTCTAGTCAGGCTAGAGATGGTGGGGTAGCGGAGGCTGAGCCTAGTCAGGCTAGAGATGGTGGGGTAGCTGAGGCTGGGCTTAGCAATGATATAGAGGGTGGTGTAGATGATGCTGGGCCTAGTCATGCTATTGAGGGTGGTGTAGAGGATGCTGGGTCTACTCAGGTTATGCTAGTGGATGAGGAGAGTATAGTAGGGAAGTGTAAGAGACTAGGGGGGAGGAGGAGGGTGTCAAGCGGAAAAGGAAAAAGGGTGTGGTTAAAGGCACAATGGGAACTTTGCCTGTTGCTGTTTGGGATGCCCTGACCAGAGAGGAAGAGCAGGTGGTCAGGGTGGGAGATAGAGATGAGGAGGAAAGTGAGTCTGAGGAAGAGGATGAGGAGATATTTTTTTCAGACTCCTCTTCAATAGGCCCGGAGCTGACAGCCAGTCAAGCAGAGGGGTCTAAGTACACGTTGAGAGAACTGACAAGGTTCCTGAATGAGACCAAGGGAAAAAAAGTTAATCTTGAGGCTTTTTTTTCTGATCCAAGAAAGTTTGTACGATCAGTACAACATGCTGTGAAAAATGAGGGGCATGGTGTCCTCTCACCCAGGAAACGGTTTAGGTTGAGGAAGTGGGTCACAACAGTGCGTAAGGGTTTACCTTCGGACACTGTTTAGATGTATACTTTCTTTCTGACACTGGGGCTTTTTGAGCTTTGCTATTGGTCTTTTTTCTCTGCTGGCTTTTCTCCCACTTCTTATGGAGACTCTACGGGTAGGCTCGCTCAATATAAATGGCGCCAGAGATGCGGGAAAGAGGAGTGTGTTGGGTGAATATGTAAAACAAAAAAAAGTACAGGTGTTGTTTCTGCAGGAGACACATAGTGATGTGTTGAATGAAGTCGATTGGGGGCTCTGGTGGAAAGGGGCAAGTGTGTTGAGCCATGGGACAAATCTTAGTGCAGGAGTGGCAGTCCTTTTTGCACTGGGTCTGTCTGTAAAAATTTGCTCCTCAAAGGAGGTGTGTAGGGGCAGGCTCCTTGTTGTTAAAGCAGAAATTAACAACATGGGTTTTGTCTTTATAAATGTGTATGCGCCTAACACAGGGAGAGAAAGAGGGGTTCTATTTGGGAGTCTTAGACAGGAACTCTCACAGGTAGCGCCTGAGGAGACACTGGTGGTTGGAGGGGACTGGAACTGCACAATGGATTTTACAAAAGACAGAAATGGGGAAGAGCCTCATTCAGTGTCAGTGGGAGTGTTAAGGGACATTATGAATCATTTCGATCTAGTGGATGTTTGGAGAACTAAACATCCAAACACAAGACAGTACACATGGGTGAAGGTTTTTGGGGCTAGGGTGAGTGCAGCCCGACTTGATCGTTTTTATATGTCTAGGAATCGGAGCAATAGGCTGTTGGGCGCTACCATTCTCCCAGTGGGGTTTTCCGATCATCACATAACCATGGCTCGGCTGTCTATTTCACCAGGGCCCCGGCAGGCATCCTATTGGAAGTTCAATGTAAAGCTCTTACAAGATGTCACCTTTTGCGCAGGTTTCCAGACCTTTTGGGAAAGGTGGAGGCAGCGAGTAGAGGAGTATGAGTCTCTGAGCTAATGGTGGGATGTGGGGAAAATCCAAATTCGGCTTTTCTGTCAACAGTACACAGCTCTCTCATCCTCAGAGGCTAGGAGAATATTGGGGGAACTAGAGCGTTGTATTAGTGAGATGGAGGTAGAGATGGTGGGGCAAGGCAATGTAGGCCTCCAGGCTAATTTAGCTGAATTACGCAGGAACCTGGGCAGTTTTTTCCAGGTTAAAGCAAAGGGAGCACTTGTATGAGCTCGGTTCTCCATGCTCAAGGAGATGGATGCTCCCAGCTCCTTCTTTGGTTTGGAAAGACAGAGCAGTGAAGCCAAGGGTATGCATTGTCTACGGCTGTCTGATGGGCGGGTGACCTCTGTGGTGGGTGAGATGTGGGAGCGGACTGTGGAGTTTTATACTGAATTGTATAGGGCCGAAGTGTGTGATCCTTTGTGTGCTCAGGTCTTGTTCGCAGGACTCCCTAAACTCTCTCTGGCACAGAGGGATGAAATGGACGTTCCTCTGTTGTCCCATGAACTGGCAGAGGCCGTAACCCAGATGTCCCCCGGTCGTGCACCGGGGGTTGATGGACTCCCAGTGGAGTTTTATAAAAAATTCTGGGGAATAATTGGACAGGACTTCTTTTGCGTGTTGCGTGAATGCGTCGGGGTAGGAGAGTTGCCGATGAGCTGCCGTCGGGCGGCTCTGACTCTCCTGCCCAAAAAAGGGGACTTGTGTGAACTTAAGAACTGGAGGCCTGTGGCATTACTCTGTGCGGACTACAAGATATTTGCTAAGGTCCTCTCTAACAGACTGAAGTCCCATTTGGACTCGATAGTACATAAGGACCAAACATATTGTGTACCGGGACACTCAATCACGGACAACTTGTTCTTAATTAGGGACATGTTGGACTTGTCGAGAGGTTCTAATGTGAACTTTGTACTGGTCTCTTTAGATCAAGAGAAGGCTTTTGATAGAGTGGACCATGAGTATCTGTTTAATGTGATGTCTGTGTTTGGGTTTGGGAAGAGTTTTTTGACCTGTGTGAAGCTGTTGTATGCTGGGGCGTCATGTATGGTTAAGGTGGGAGGGGGGCTCAGTAGGTCGGTCTGGGTGAGACGGGGCATTAGACAAGGATGCCCTCTATCTGGGCAGTTATACACACTAGCCATTGAGCCTTTTTTAGGACTGCTACGCAGGAGACTACAGGGAGTGTGCTGGACAGGCATGGATGTGGTGACAGGAATAGCAGTGTCAGCATATGCAGATGATGTCTCTGTGATGGCCAGGGTTGGTCAAGATATGCAGGCACTAGAGACCAGTCTGAGGGTGTACGAGGGAGCTTCATCAGCAAAGGTAAACTGGGGCAAGAGCAAAGCTCTGTTATGTGGGGCATGGGGGGATAGGGCTCCTCCTCTGCTTCCAGGGGGTTTGCAGTGGGGTTGTGAAGGGCTTAAAGTGTTGGGGGTGTACCTGGGCTCGGAGAGGTGGGTCAGGAAGAACTGGGAGGGGCTGTCACAGGCAGTGGTGTGAAGACTGGCCGGGTGGAGGTGGCTCCTGTCCCAAGTGTCATATAGAGGGAGGGTGCTGATAATTAACAAACTGGTGGCATCGTCCCTGTGGCATAAATTGGCTGTCCTCTACCCCCCCGCCGGTCTGCTCGCAGACCTGCAACGCAAGCTGGTGGACTTCTTCTGGTCAGGCCATCACTGGCTGAGGGCGGCAGTGTTGTATATGACCATCCACGAAGGAGGACAGGGCCTGGTGGAACTGGAGAGCAGGATGGCTGCTTTCCGGCTAAAGGCGGTGCAGAGACTGCTGTACCATACTGATGTTGGCTGGAAGGAACCAGCATGCGCGCTGCTGAGGAGAGCTGGAGATTTAGGGTTGGACCGGCAGCTGTTCCTCATGAAGCTGGAGAGGCTGAGTACAGCAGGTCTCTCAGATTTTTACTCTGCAATGCTGAGGGCCTGGCAGCTGCTAAGGCACACACGAGAAGGGGGTGTGGAGCCTGGGCTGTGGGTGTGGGAGGAGCCTATCTTCCACAACCCAACCATCCCTTTGAGATCAGTCCAGTCGGCCACCCTGCAGAGGCAACTGATGGCAGGGGGTGTAAAAAGGCTGGGTGACCTGAGACTGCTGGGAGAGGAGGGGTGGAAAAGCCCAGAAGTCTTGGCACAGCAAACAGGAATAACGTCTCTTAGGCTGCTGGAGAGATTCCTGGAGGAGGTCCAGGAGGCACTGTCTGAGCCGGTAAGGGGGATGTTTGAGCAGCCAAAGGGAGAGGGGCCACCAAGTTTTCCGCCACTGCAGGTGACGGCAGAGACTGGAGACTGGCAAGGGGGTCTGGAGGACTTGTTAGATCTTAACACTCCGAGCCTGGGAGAGTTTGAAGCGGTGGGAGGTAAAGCCCTCTACAACCTCTGTATTAAGATAAGGAACATTAGGAGCCTAACAGGAGTGAAGGCACATCAGTCGCAGGGGGTATGTGGGGAGGAGAGTATGGTGGGTTTTAGATGGGGGGACTCTACAAACCCCCAGTACCAAAGAGGTCAGGAGACCTCCAGTGGAGGGTTCTTCATGGAGCCCTGGCCACTAACAGCTGGTTGGCACAGGTTGAACCGAGAGTCGGGCAGGGGTGTCCTTTCTGTGTAATGAAAGAAACTGTGATTCATGTGTTTTCTGTGTGCACCAGGTTAATGCCATTAATGTCTCTGTTGGAATGTCTGTGTGAGAGGTTGGGGGTGGTTTTTACTGTTGGGATGTTCATAATGGGATACAGGTATTCGAGTAAGGAGAAGGCCAAATGTGTTTTGTTGAATTTTCTGTTTGCTCAGGCAAAGTTAGCTATTTGGCTAACAAGGAGGAACAGCGTCAAAGGTGGGGGGATAACAGACCCTTTACTATTGTTTAATGGGATGGTCTCTGCGCGCCTTAGGGTTGAGTTTGAGTTCTATAAAATGATAAAAAGTTTGGAGATGTTTCAGGAGAAATGGTGTGTTGGGGGGGGCTGTCTGTATAGCTGGGGAAGATGTTTTGGATATACGGTTGTAGGAGTGGGTATTGTTTTGAGTATTGTGATGTTGGTTTGTATCAAGTGGTAGCTGGAAAGGTGAGCATGGTACATGTATGCATTACAGGATGTATTTTTGGTTTTATTTTAAGGGGGGAGGGGGGGCTAGGTGGTGAGTTTTAAATGAAATGAGAATGTTTCATTAAAGAAAGACAAAAAGTCAAAAGTCTCTCTCTCTCTCTATCTATATATCTCTCTCTCTATCTATATATCTCTCTATCTATATATATATATATATATATATATATATACAGTTGAAGTCGGAAGTCTACATACACTTAGGTTGGAGTCATTAAAACTCATTTTTCAACCACTCCACAAATTTCTTGTTAACAAATTATAGTTTTGGAAAGTCGGTTAGAGCAAGTAATTTTTCCAACAATTGTTTACAGACAGATTATTTCACTTATAATTCACTGTATCACAATTCCAGTGGGTCAGAAGTTTACATACACTAAGTTGACTGTGCCTTTAAACAGCTTGGAATATTCCAGAAAATGATGTCATGGCTTTAGAAGCTTCTGATAGGCTAATTGACATCATTCGAATCAATTGGAGGTGTACCTGTGGATGTATTTCAAGGCCTACCTTCAAACTCAGTGCCTCTTTGCCTGACATCATAGGAAAATCAAAAGATATCAGCCAAGAATTGTAGTCCTCCACAAGTCTGGTTCATCCTTGGTAGCAATTTCCAAATTCCTGAAGGTACCATGTTCATCTGTACAAACAATAATATGCAAGTATAAACACCATGAGACCACGCAGCCGTCATACTGCTCAGGAAAGAGACGGGTTCTGTCTCCCAGAGATGAACATTCTTTGGTGTGAAAAGTGCAAATCAATCCCAGAACCACAGCAAAGGACCTTGTGAAGATGCTGGAGGAAACAGGTACAGAACTATCTATATCCACAGTAAAACGAGTCCTATATCGACATAACCTGAAAGGCCACTCAGCAAGGAAGAAGCCACTGCTCCAAAACCACCATAAAAAAGCCAGACTACGGTTTGCAACTGCACATGGGGACAAAGATTGTACTTTTTGGAGAAATGTCCTCTGGTCTGATGAAACAAAAATAGAACTGTTTGGCCATAATGACCATTGTTATGTTTGGAGGAAAAAGTGGTAGGCTTGCATGCCGAAGAATACCATCCCAACCGTGAAGCACGGGGGTGGCAGCATCATGTTGTGGGGGTGCTTTGCTGCAGGAGGGACTGGTGTACGTCACAAAATAGATGGCATCATGAGGCAGGAAAATTATGTGGATATATTGAAGCAACATCTCAAGACATCAGTCAGGAAGTTAAAGCTTGGTCGCAAATGGGTCTTCCAAATGGACAATGACCCTAAGCATAATTCCAAAGTTGTGGCAAAATGACAACAAAGTCAAGGTATCGGAGTGGCCATCACAAAGCCCTGACCTCAATCCTATAGAACATTTGTGGGCAGAACTGAAAAAGCGTGTGCGAGCAAGGAGGCCTACAAACCTGATTCAGTTACACCAGCTCTGTCAGGAGGAATGGGCCAAAATTCACCCAACTTATTGTGGGAAGCTTGTGGAAGGCTACCCGAAACATTTGACCCAAGTTAAACAATTTAAAGGCAATGCTACCAAATACTAATTGAGAGTATGTAAACTTCTGACCCACTGGGAATGTGATGAAACAAATAAAAGCTTAAATAAATCATTCTCCCTCATTTTATTCTGATATTTCACATTCTTAAAATAAAGTGGTGATCCTAACTGACCTAAAACAGGGAATTTTTACTAGGATTAAATGTCAGGAATTGTGAAAAACTGAGTTTAAATGTATTTGGCTAGGGTGTATGTAAACTTACAACTTCAACTGTATAAACACTGAACAAAAATATATATGAAACATGCAACAATTTCAAAGATTTTAGTGAGGTACAGTTTATATAAGGAAATCAGTCAATTTAAATACATTAATTAGGCCCTAATCTATGGATTCCACATTACTGGGAATACAGGTATGCAACTGTTGGTAACAGATACCTTAATAAAAGGTAGGGTTGTGGATCAGAAAACCAGTCAGTATCTGGTGTGACCACCATTTGCCTCATGCAGCATGACACATCTCCTTCACATAGAGTTGATCAGACTGTTGATTGTGGACTGTGGAAGGTTGTCCCACTCCTCTTCAATGATTGAAGTTGCTGGATATTGGCGGGAACTGGAACACAATGTCGTACACATCGATCCAGAGCATCCCAAACATGCTCAATGGGTGACATGTCTGGTGAGTCTGCAGGCCATGGAAGAACGAGGACATGTTCAGCTTCCAGGACTTGTGTCCAGATCCTTGTGACATGGGGCTGTGCATTATCATCCTGAAACATGAGGTGATGGCAGCGGATGAATGGCACACCTGCCTGCCTCTCTCTAACTGTCTCTCTACCTGTCTGTCTCTCTCTCTCTCTCTACCTGCCTACCTCTCTACCTGTCTGTCGTGCTCGCTCTACCTGCCTGCCTCTCTAACTGTCTCTTTACCTGTCTGTCTCTCTCTCTCTCTCTACCTGCCTGCCTCTCTAACTGTCTCTCTCTCTGCCTGTCTCTCTACGTGCCTGCCTGCTTCCCTGCCTGTCTGTCTCTCTCCCTGCCTGCCTGCTTCTCTCCCTGCATCTCTCCCTCCCTGCCTCACTCTGCCTGTCTCTCTACCTGCCTGCATGTCTCTCTGTCTCACTCTGCCTGCCTCTCTAGCTGCCTGTCTCTCTCCCTGCCTGTCTGCTTCTCTCCCTGCATCTCTCCCTCCCTGCCTCACTCTGCCTGTCTCTCTACCTGCCTGCATGTCTCTCTGTCTCACTCTGCCTGCCTCCCTGCCTGTCTGTCTCTCTCCCTGCCTGCCTGCTTCTCTCCCTGCATCTCTCCCTCCCTGCCTCTCTACCTGCCTGCCTCTCTACCTGCCTGTCTCTCTCTCTGTCTCACTCTGCCTTCCTCTCTACCTGCCTGTCTACCTGCCTGACTCTTTACCAACCTGTCTCTCTACCTGCCTACCTCTCTACCTGCCTGTCTCTCTACCTTACTACCTTTCTATCTGCCTGCATCTCTACCTGCCTGTTTCTCTACCTTACTACCTTTGTATCTGCCTGCCTCTCTACCTGCCTGTCTAACTGCCTGCCTCTCTACCTGCCTGTCTCTCTACCTGCCTACCTCTCTACCTGCCTGTCTCTCTACCTTACTACCTTTCTACCTGCCTGTCTCTCTACCTGCCTGTCTCTCTACCTGCCTGCCTCTCTACCTGTCTGTCTCTCTCGCTCTACCTGCCTGCCTCTCTAACTGTCTCTCTACCTGTCTGTCTGTCTCTCTCTCTCTACCTGCCTGCCTCTCTGCCTGTCTCTCTACCTGCCTGCCTCTCTAACTGTCTCTCTACCTGTCTGTCTGTCTCTCTCTCTCTACCTGCCTGCCTCTCTGCCTGTCTCTCTACCTGCCTGCCTGCCTCCCTGTCTCTCTCCCTGCCTGCCTGCTTCTCTCCCTGCATCTCTCCCTCCCTGCCTCACTCTGCCTGTCTCTCTACCTGCCTGCATGTCTCTCTGTCTCACTCTGCCTGCCTCTCTAGCTGCCTGTCTCTCTCCCTGCCTATCTGCTTCTCTCCCTGCATCTCTCCCTCCCTGTCTCTCTACCTGCCTGCATGTCTCTCTGTCTCACTCTGCCTGCCTCTCTAGCTGCCTGTCTCTCTCCCTGCTTGCCTGCTTCTCTCCCTGCATCTCTCCCTCCCTGCCTCACTCTGCCTGTCTCTCTACCTGCCTGCATGTCTCTCTGTCTCACTCTGCCTGCCTCCCTGCCTGTCTGTCTCTCTCCCTGCCTGCCTGCTTCTCTCCCTGCATCTCTCCCTCCCTGCCTCTCTACCTGCCTGCCTCTCTACCTGCCTGTCTCTCTTTGTCTCACTCTGCCTGCCTCTCTACCTGCCTGTCTACCTGCCTGACTCTTTACCAGCCTGTCTCTCAACCTGCCTACCTCTCTACCTGCCTGTCTCTCTACCTTACTACCTTTCTATCTGCCTGCATCTCTACCTGCCTGTCTCTCTACCTTACTACCTTACTACCTGCCTGCCTCTCTACCTGCCTGCCTCTCTACCTGCCTGCCTCTCTACCTGCCTACCTCCCTGTCTCTCTACCTGCCTGTCTCTCTACCTGCCTGTCTCTCTACCTGCATGCCTCTCTACCTGCCTACCTCTCTACCTGCCTGCCTCTCTACCTTACTACCTTTCTATCTGCCTGCATCTCTACCGTACTACCTTTCTATCTGCCTGCCTGTCTCTCTACCTGCATGCCTCTCTACCTGCCTGCCTGTCTCTCTACCTGCATGCCTCTCTACCTGCCTGCCTGTCTCTCTACCTGCCTGTCTCTCTACCTGCCTACCTGTCTGTCTGTCTACCTGCATGCCTCTCTGCCTGCCTGCCTCTCTACCTGCCTGTCTACCTGTCTGTCTACCTGCATGCCTCTCTACCTGCCTACCTGTCTGTCTACCTGCCTGCCTCTCTACCTGCCTGCCTCTCTACCTGCCTGCCTCTCTACCTGCCTGCCTCTCTACCTGCCTGCCTCTCTACCTGCCTACCTCTCTACCTGCCTACCTCTCTACCTGCCTACCTGTCTGTCTACCTGCCTGCCTCTCTACCTGCCTGTCTGTCTGTCTACCTGCCTGCCTCTCTACCTGCATGCCTCTCTGCCTGCCTGCCTGTCTGTCTACCTGCCTGCCTCTCTACCTGCCTGCCACTCTGCCTGCCTGCCTCTCTGCCTGCATGCCTCTCTACCTGCATGCCTGCCTCTCTCTCTACCAGCCTCTCTACCTACCTGCCTACCTCTCTACCTGCCTGTCTCTCTACCTGCCTGTCTCTCTACCTGCCTGGCTCTCTACCTCTCTACCTGCCTGCCTCTCTACCTGCCTACCTCTCTCTCTACCTGCATGCCTCTCTACCTGCCTGCCTCTCTACCTGCCTTCCTCTCTACCTGCCAACCTCTCTCTCTACCTGCATGCCTCTCTACCTGCCTGTCTCTCTACCTGCCTGTCTCTCTACCTGCCTACCTGTCTGCCTCTCTACCTGCCTGCCTCTCTACCTGCCTGCCTCTCTACCTGCCTGCCTCTCTACCTGCCTGCCTTACTACCTCTCTACCTGCCTGCCTCTCTACCTGCCTTCCTCTCTACCTTACTACCTCTCTACCTGCCTACCTCTCTACCTGCCTGCCTCTCTACCTTACTACCTCTCTACCTGCCTGTCTCTCTACCTGCCTGTCTCGCTACCTGCCTACCTCTCTATCTGCCTGTCCTTCTACCTATCTTTTTATATTTTTAACCTTTATTTAACTAGGCAAGTCAGTTAAGAACAAATTCTTATTTACAATGACGGCCTACCGGGGAACAGGGGGTTAACTGCCTTGTTCAGGAGCGAATTGACAGATTTTTACCTTGTCAGCTCAGGGATTTCATCCAGTAACCTTTCAGTTAAACAACGCTCTAACCACTAGGCTACCTGCCACCTCTTTGCCTGCCTGCCTGCCTCACTTCTTAGCTGCTTGTCTCTCAAAGCTCTTCTCTCTCTCTCTCTCTGCTTTGTCCTCAGTCATGCTCCCCTGCACTCGCTGCCCGCTGGCGCCACCTGCTGGTGACAACACACTGCAGCCTGACGGCTTTCACACAGTGCCGCTGTAATGACCACTTGGTTTAGCCACATCTTCCTTTCTCTCTCTCTCCCTCTCTCTCTCCCTCTCTTCCCATCTCCCTCTCTCTCTCTCTTTCCATCTATCTCTCTCTCTCTCTTTCCATCTCTCTCTCTCCCTTTCTCCATCTCTCTCCCTCTCTCTCTTTCTATCCTCTTTCCATCTCTCTCTCTCCCTTTCTCCATCTCACTCGCTCTCTCTTTCCATCTCTCTCCATCTCTCTCTCTCCCTCTTTCCATCTCTCTCTCTCCCTTTCTCCATCTCTCTCCCTCTCTCTCTCTTTCCATATCTCTCTCTCTCTCTCCATCTCTCTCTCTCTCTCTCTTTCCTTCTCTCTCTCGTGCTATATCCATCTTTCTCTCTCTGGTAAATATTGCTAGGAGATATATAATGTGTTGCTATGGTGATCAGCTCATGGGTTTTTTGCAGTAAGACAGGGACATACTGGTGCACAGGGAGGTCTGAAGATGACTGTGTGTGTGTGTGTGTGTGTGAGAGAGAGAGAGAGAGAGAGAGAGAGAGAGAGAGAGAGAGAGAGAGAGAGAGAGAGAGAGAGAGAGAGAGAGAGAGAGAGAGAGAGAGAGAGAGAGAGAGAGATGGAATGAGAGGAGAGGGAGAGGGGAGAGGAGGAAAGAGAGAGAGAGATGGAATGAGAGGAGAGAGGGGGAGAGAGAGAGGGGGAGAGAGAGAGATGGGATGAAAGGAGAGAGAGAGGAGGAGAGGAGGAAAGAGAGAGAGATGGAATGAGAGGAGAGAGAGAGGAGGATTGGGGAGAGAGAGAGAGAGATGGAATGAGAGAAGAGAGAGCGAGAATGAGAGGAGAGAGAGAGAGAATGAGAGGAGGAGAGAGAGAGAGAGAGAGATGGGAGGAGAGGAGAGAGAGAGAGATGGGAGGAGAGGAGAGAGGGGGAGAGAGAGAGGAGGAGAGAGAGAGATGGGATGAGAGGAGAGAGAGAGGAGGAGAGGAGGAAAGAGAGAGCGATGGAATGAGAGGAGAGAGAGAGAGAGAGGAGGATTGGGGAGAGAGAGAGAGATATAGAATGAGAGAAGAGAGAGCGAGAATGAGAGGAGAGAGAGAGAGAATGAGAGGAGGAGAGAGAGAGAGAGAGAGAGAGAGATGGGATGAGAGGAGAGAGAGAGGAGGAGAGGAGGAAAGAGAGAGAGAGATGGAATGAGAGAAGAGAGGGGGAGAGAGAGAGAGGAGGAGGAGAGAGAGAGAGATGGGATGAGAGGAGAGAGAGAGGAGGAGAGGAGGAAAGAGAGAGAGATGGAATGAGAGGAGAGAGAGAGAGGAGGATTGGGGAGAGAGAGAGAGAGAGAGATGGAATGAGAGAAGAGAGAGCGAGAATGAGAGGAGAGAGAGAGAGAATGAGAGGAGGAGAGACAGAGAGAGAGAGAGAGAGAGAGAGAGAGAGAGAATGAGAGGAGGAGAGAGAGAGAGAGAGAGAGAGAGAGAGAGGAGGAAGAGAGGCCTGTTTCTGTGTGACTGCAGGCCTGTTTCTAGGTGTGTGTGACTACAGGCCTGTGTGTGTGTGTGTCCTCTAGTGTGTATTAAAGGCCTACTACACTCTGGGGAGAATTTACCCTCTCCTCTCCTTTACTCTCCTCTAGCTGGTCTCTCCTCTCCTCCTCTAGCTGGTCTCTCCTCTCCTCCCCTCCCTCCCCTCTAGCTGGTCTCTCCTCCCCTCTAGCTGGTCTCTCCACTCCTCTCCTTTACTCTCCTCTAGCTAGTCTCTCCTCTCCTCACCTCCCTCCCCTCTAGCTGGTCTCTCCTCTCCTCCCTCCCCTCTAGCTGGTCTCTCCTCCCCTCTAGCTGGTCTCTCCTCTCCTCCCCTCCCTCCCCTCTAGCTGGTCTCTCCTCTCCTCCCCTCCCTCCCCTCTAGCTGGTCTCTCCTCCCCTCTAGCTGGTGTCTCCACTCCTCTCCTTTACTCTCCTCTAGCTAGTCTCTCCTCTCCCCACCTCCCTCCCCTCTAGCTGGTCTCTCCTCTCCTCCCTCCCTCCCCTCTAGCTGGTCTCTCCTCCCCTCTAGCTAGTCTCTCCTCTCCTCCCCTCCCCTCTAGCTGGTCTCTCCTCTCCTCCCCTCCCTCCCCTCTAGCTGGTCTCTCCTCTCCTCCCCTCCCTCCCCTCTAGCTGGTCTCTCCTCCCCTCCCTCCCCTCTAGCTGGTCTCTCCTCTCCTCCCCTCCCTCCCCTCTAGCTGGTCTCTCCTCTCCTCCCCTCCCTCCCCTCTAGCTGGTCTCTCCTCTCCTCCCCTCCCGCCCCTCTAGCTGGTCTCTCCTCTCCTCCCCTCCCCTCTAGCTGGCCTCTACTCTCCTCCCTCCCCTCTAGCTGGTCTCTCCTCCCCTCTAGCTGGTCTCTCCTCTCCTCCCCTCCCTCCCCTGTAGCTGGTCTCTCCTCTCCTCCCTCCCTCCCCTCTAGCTGGTCTCTCCTCCCCCTCTAGCTGGTCTCTCCTCCCCTCCCTCCCCTCTAGCTGGTCTCTCCTCTCCTCCCCTCCCCTCTAGCTGGTCTCTCCTCTCCTCCCCTCCCTCCCCTCTAGCTGGTCTCTCCTCCCCTCACTCCCCTCTAGCTGGTCTCTCCTCTCCTCCCCTCCTTACCCTCTAGCTGGTCTCTCCTCTCCTCCCCTCCCCTCTAGCTGGTCTCTCCTCTCCTCCCTCCCTCCCCTCTAGCTGGTCTCTCCTCCCCTCTAGCTGGTCTCTCCTCCCCTCCCTCCCCTCTAGCTGGTCTCTCCTCTCCTCCCCTCCCCTCTAGCTGGTCTCTCCTCTCCTCCCCTCCCTTCCCTCTAGCTGGTCTCTCCTCCCCTCCCTCCCCTCTAGCTGGTCTCTCCTCTCCTCCCCTCCTTACCCTCTAGCTGGTCTCTCCTCTCCTCCCATCCCCTCTAGCTGGCCTCTACTCTCCTCCCTCCCCTCTAGCTGGTCTCTCCTCCCCTCTAGCTGGTCTCTCCTCTCCTCCCCTCCCTCCCCTCTAGCTGGTCTCTCCTCTCCTCCCTCCCTCCCCTCTAGCTGGTCTCTCCTCCCCTCTAGCTGGTCTCTCCTCCCCTCCCTCCCCTCTAGCTGGTCTCTCCTCTCCTCCCCTCCCCTCTAGCTGGTCTCTCCTCTCCTCCCCTCCCTCCCCTCTAGCTGGTCTCTCCTCCCCTCCCTCCCCTCTAGCTGGTCTCTCCTCTCCTCCCCTCCTTCCCCTTTAGCTGGTCTCTCCTCTCCTCCCCTCCCCTCTTGCTGGTCTCTCCTCTCCTCCCCTCCCCTCTAGCTGGTCTCTCCTCTCCTCCCCTCCCTCCCCTCTAGCTGGTCTCTCCTCCCCTCACTCCCCTCTAGCTGGTCTCTCCTCTCCTCCCCTCCTTACCCTCTAGCTGGTCTCTCCTCTCCTCCCCTCCCCTCTAGCTGGTCTCTCCTCTCCTCCCTCCCTCCCCTCTAGCTGGTCTCTCCTCCCCTCTAGCTGGTCTCTCCTCCCCTCCCTCCCCTCTAGCTGGTCTCTCCTCTCCTCCCCTCCCCTCTAGCTGGTCTCTCCTCTCCTCCCCTCCCTCCCCTCTAGCTGGTCTCTCCTCCCCTCCCTCCCCTCTAGCTGGTCTCTCCTCTCCTCCCCTCCTTACCCTCTAGCTGGTCTCTCCTCTCCTCCCATCCCCTCTAGCTGGCCTCTACTCTCCTCCCTCCCCTCTAGCTGGTCTCTCCTCCCCTCTAGCTGGTCTCTCCTCTCCTCCCCTCCCTCCCCTCTAGCTGGTCTCTCCTCTCCTCCCTCCCTCCCCTCTAGCTGGTCTCTCCTCCCCTCTAGCTGGTCTCTCCTCCCCTCCCTCCCCTCTAGCTGGTCTCTCCTCTCCTCCCCTCCCCTCTAGCTGGTCTCTCCTCTCCTCCCCTCCCTCCCCTCTAGCTGGTCTCTCCTCCCCTCCCTCCCCTCTAGCTGGTCTCTCCTCTCCTCCCCTCCTTCCCCTTTAGCTGGTCTCTCCTCTCCTCCCCTCCCCTCTTGCTGGTCTCTCCTCTCCTCCCCTCCCCTCTAGCTGGTCTCTCCTCTCCTCCCCTCCCTCCCCTCTAGCTGGTCTCTCCTCCCCTCTAGTTGGTCTCTCCTCTCCTCCCCTCCCCTCTAGCTGGTCTCTCCTCTCCTCCCCTCCCTCCCCCTCTAGCTGGTCTCTCCTCTCCTCCCCTCCCTCCCCTCTAGCTGGTCTCTCCTCTCCTCCCCTCCCTCCCCTCTAGCTGGTCTCTACTCCCCTCCCTCCCCTCTAGCTGGTCTCTCCTCTCCTCCCCTCCCTCCCATCTAGCTGGTCTCTCCTCCCCTCTAGCTGGTCTCTCCTCTCCTCCTCTCCCCTCTAGCTGGTCTCTCCTCTCCTCCCCTCCTTCCTCTCTAGCTGGTCTCTCCTCCCCTCTAGCTGGTCTCTCCTCTCCTCCCTCCCCTCCAACTGGTCTCTCCTCTCCTCTCCTTTACTCTCCTCTAGCTGGTCTCTCCTCTCCTCCCTCCCCTCTAGCTGGTCTCTCCTCCCCTCTAGCTGGTCTCTCCTCTCCTCCCCTCCCTCCCCTCTAGCTGGTCTCTCCTCTCCTCCCCTCCCTCCCCTCTAGCTGGTCTCTCCTCTCCTCCCCTCCCTCCCCTCTAGCTGGTCTCTCCTCTCCTCCCTCCCTCCCCTCTAGCTGGTCTCTCCACTCCTCTCCTTTACTCTCCTCTAGCTAGTCTCTCCACTCCTCACCTCCCTCCCCTCTAGCTGGTCTCTCCTCTCCTCCCTCCCTCCCCTCTAGCTGGTCTCTCCTCCCCTCTAGCTGGTCTCTCCACTCCTCTCCTTTACTCTCCTCTAGCTGGTCTCTCCTCTCCTCACCTCCCTCCCCTCTAGCTGGTCTCTGCTCTCCTCCCTCCCTCCCCTCTAGCTGGTCTCTCCTCCCTTCTAGCTGGTCTCTCCTCTCCTCTCCTTTACTCTCCTCTAGCTGGTCTCTCCTCTCCTCCCTCCCCTCTAGCTGGTCTCTCCTCCCATCTAGCTGGTCTCTCCTCTCCTCCCCTCCCTCCCCTCTAGCTGGTCTCTCCTCTCCTCCCCTCCCTCCCCTCTAGCTGGTCTCTCCTCTCCTCCCCTCCCTCCCCTCTAGCTGGTCTCTCCTCTCCTCCCTCCCTCCCCTCTAGCTGGTCTCTCCTCTCCTCCCCTCCCTCCCCTCTAGCTGGTCTCTCCTCTCCTCCCCTCCCTCCCCTCTAGCTGGTCTCTACTCTCCTCCCCTCCCTCTCCTCTAGCTGGTCTCTCCTCTCCTCCCTCCCTCCCCTCTAGCTGGTCTCTCCTCCCCTCTAGCTGGTCTCTCCTCTCCTCCCCTCCCCTCTAGCTGGTCTATCCTCGCCTCCCCTCCCTCCCCCTCTAGCTGGTCTCGCCTCTCCTCCCCTCCCTCCCCTCTAGCTGGTCTCTCCTCTCCTCCCTCCCTCCCCTCTAGCTGGTCTCTCCTCCCCTCTAGCTGGTCTCTCCTCTCCTCCCCTCCCCTCTAGC
>NC_059453.1:4935000-4945000 GCF_905237065.1 Salmo salar
TATAAACTGTGAGGAGGAGGAGTGTATGAAGTAGGATGCATATAAACTGTGATGAGGAGGAGTGTATGAAGTAGGATTCATATAAACTGTGAGGTGGAGGAGTGTATGAAGTAGGATTCATATAAACTGTAAGGAGGAGTGTATGAAGTAGGATGCATATAAACTGTGATGAGGAGGAGTGTATGAAGTAGGATTCATATAAACTGTGAGGTGGAGGAGTGTATGAAGTAGGATTCATATAAACTGTGATGTCTGAAATGTTTGGGGGTCTGATTTCAGCTGTACAGAACCTTTGGGAAGAATTAAACTTGGTTAAAGCTTCTCTAATGTCCGTGGGTTATTTACTCTGGAAAATAAGAACCTAACACATCCAATTGGTGACAGATTTACATTCAAATATTCTAAAATCTGATCATTTTCCCTCCAGTGAAGTGTTTCTACAAAATGTACTATTTCGCTTAAGTTTTCATGTAGTGAATAAAAATTGACATTTCAGTGCGTTTCCATATCATCCCGTTGTGTTTTAGCAGAGGTACTTGGTCTTGGAACATGTTCTCTAGCCAACAGCTCTCAGATACAGTGCAGGTAAGCTCTGCAGGTAGGCTGTGCAGGTAGGCTGTGCAGGCAGACTGTGCAGGTAGACTGTGCAGGTATTCTGTGCAGGTAGACCCTGCAGGTAGGCAGTGCAGGTGGGCTCTGCGGGTAGGAAGTGTGGGTAGGCTGTGTAGGAAGACTCAGAAGGTAGGCACTACAGGTACGATGTGTTGGTAGGCTGTGCAGGCAGGCTGTGTGGGTAGGCCATGTGGATAGTCCGTATGGGTAGGCCGTGTGGGTAGGTGAGATGGGTAGGCTGTGTGGGAAGGCTGTATGGATAGGCTGTGTGGGTAGGCAGTGTGGGTAGGCTGTGTGGGTAGGCTGTATGGGTAGGCTGTGTGGGTAGGCTGTGTGGGTAGGCTGTATGGGTAGGCTGTATGGGTAGGCTGTGTGGGTAGGCTGTGTGGGTAGGCTGTGTGGGTTGGATGTATGGGTAGGCTGTGTGGGTACGCTGTATGGGTAGGCTGTGTGGGTAGGCTGTATGGGTAGGCTGTGTGGGTAGGCTGTGTGGGTAGGCTGTATGGGTAGGCTGTATGGGTAGGCTGTGTGGGTAGGCTGTGTGGGTAGGATGTATGGGTAGGCTGTGTGGGTACGCTGTATGGGTAGGCTGTGTGGGTAGGCTGTGTGGGTAGGCTGTGTGGGTAGGCTGTGTGCGTAGGCTGTGTGCGTAGGCTGTGTGGGTAGGCTGTGTGGGTAGGCTGTGTGGGTAGGCTGTGTGGGTGGGCTGTGTGGGTGGGCTGTGTGGGTAGGCTGTGTGGGTAGGCTGTATGGGTAGGCTGTGTGGGTTGGCTAGTCTACATGATGAGATTATTATGGATAAGAGAGATATTATTTTATTTGTCAAATGGCAACCAAGCATCTATCATCATGTCACCAGAATAAGACCCTCACAATGTATTGGAACGGAGCAGAGTGAGTGTGTCTGTGAGTGTGTGTCTGTGTGTGTGTGTCTGTGTGTGTGTGTCGTGAGTGTATGTGTGTCTGTGCGTGTCGTGAGTGTGTGTAAGTGAGTGTGTGTCCGTGTGTGTGTCGTGAGTGTGTGTGTGTCTGTGCGTGTCGTGAGTGTGCGTAAGTGAGTGTGTGTCCGTGAGTGTGTGTAAGTGAGTGTGTGTCTGTGTGTGTGTCGTGAGTGTGTGTGTCGTGAGTGTGAGTGTGTGTAAGTGAGTGTGTGTGTAAGTGAGTGTGTGTAAGTGTGTGTGTGTCTGTGTGTGTGTCGTGAGTGTGTGTGTGTGTCTGTGCGTGTCGTGTGTGTAAGTGAGTGTGTCCGTGAGTGTTTGTGAGTGTGTGTCCGTGAGTGTGTGTAAGTGAGTGTGTGTCTGTGTGTGTTTCATGAGTGTGTGTGTGTCTGTGCGTGTCGTGAGTGTGTGTGTGTGTGTCTGTGTCACTGTCCTGGAGTGTGTGGGGAGAAGATGAGTATTGGACAGCCTTAGAGCAAAAACTACATTCTGATCTTCTGCCCACAAAGGAAAAATATCTGATCTGTTGGTTCCAAAGAACAATTAGTGGAAACAAATGAGAATTGGGTACTGTGTAAATGTAGTCCTACAGTCAACAGGACCAGGCTTAGTGACTGTAGATCAGACTAGAGAAGACATGGCTATACCAGGTCTAGTAACTGGCATATCTATACCAGTTCTAGTAACTGTATATCTATACCAGGCTTAGTGACTGTAGATCAGACTAGAGAAGACATGGCTATACCAGGTCTAGTGACTGTATATCTATACCAGGTCTAGTAACTGTATATCTATACCAGGCTTAGTGACTGTAGATCAGACTAGAGAAGACATGGCTGTACCAGGTCTAGTGACTGTATATCTATACCAGGTCTAGTAACTGTATATCTATACCAGGCTTAGTGACTGTAGATCAGACTAGAGAAGACATGGCTATACCAGGTCTAGTGACTGTATATCTATACCAGGTCTAGTAACTGTATATCTATACCAGGCTTAGTGACTGTAGATCAGACTAGAGAAGACATGGCTATACCAGGTCTAGTGACTGTATATCTATACCAGGTCTAGTAACTGTATATCTATTCCAGGCTTAGTGACTGTAGATCAGACTAGAGAAGACATGTCTATACCAGGTCTAGTAACTGTATATCTATACCAGGTCTAGTAACTGTAGATCTATACCAGGTCTAGTAACTGTATATCTATACCAGGTCTAGTAACTGTATATCTATATCAGGTCTAATAACTGTATATCTATACCAGGTCTAGCCACTGTATATCAGACTAGAGAAGACATGTCTATACCAGGTCTAGTAACTGTATATCTATACCAGGTCTAGTCACTGTATATATCGACGAGAGAAGACATGTCTATACCAGGTCTAGTCACTGTATATCTATACCAGGTCTAGTCACTGTATATCAGACTAGAGAAGACATGTCTATACCAGGTCTAGTCACTGTATATCAGACTAGAGAAGACATGTCTATACCAGGTCTAGTCACTGTATATCTATACCAGATGTAGTGACTGTAGATCAGACTAGAGAAGACATGTCTATACCAGGTCTAGTAACTGTATATCTATACCAGGTCTAGTAACTGTATATCTATACCAGAAGACATTGTCCAAAAGCCTGAGGGCAGAGCAGTAAAATAAAAATTACCATATTTCTTAGTAACTATCCATTTCTAAACTCTGAAGTGTTTAGAGGGCTATGGTTTTAATTTGGTGTGGAAGAAAAAGCAGTCAAATGATCATATTTCTAACCGTTTCTAAGCCCTCTGTGCAGTGTGATATGGAATGGGGGGGGGGGAGTGGCCTGTGGCTGTTGTCAGAGGAGACAGGAGATTCTGTGGTGACTGTTGTCTGAGGTGACTCCGTGGTGTCTGAGATGGGTGGTGATGTTGGTCTCTGCCACCCCCATGTGGCATGAAGGTGAACTGTGGTGGCACTGTTGTTGCGGACTGTTTCTGTCGATGTCTTTTGTTTACATCTTCGGTTCCCCAAGCGGCTTGACGATGCTCCTACCGCCAACACACGGTTACAACACATCAAGCTCCCGTCGGCACACGGACTAAACATAACTCAGGGAAAGTGGCTTTGGATAATTGTTTTGTTATCCTGTAACAGTAATGTGACGGTTCAATTGTTAAAAACAGATTCATCCTCCGTTCATAGTTAAAAACAGTGATGGAATTGAAGGACTTTGGGCACTGGCCAGCAGACTGCAATTAATACTAGCCTGGTCTAAACAACACTGGCCAGCCGGGCTAGTAGACCGCAAGTAATACTAGCCTGGTCTAAAAAGCACTGCACAGCCGGGCTAGTAGACCACAATTAATACTAGCCTGGTCTAAACAACACTGGCCAGCCGGGCTAGTAGACCGCAAGTAATACTAGCCTGGTCTAAAAAGCACTGCACAGCCGGGCTAGTAGACCACAATTAATACTAGCCTGGTCAACATTCAGGTCCAAAATATGTGCCATGCAAGACATTTCACTGGCAACCGGGCTAGTTTGGTACATTTACTACTAGCCTGGTCTGAACAGTACTATCCCCAGGCTAGTTTGGTACATTTACTACTAGTCTGAACAGTACCAGCCCCAGGCTAGCGGGCTAGCTTAATGTTCATCCCTGATTTAAAAGAGAAAACATTAAAAACGGTTCATAGTTAAAAGCTTGGTTTGTTTAATGCCAGAAACATTATTTTACATTTTAAACAATTCAATGGTTTTGCATTTCTTTTTTCCTTTTTTTACAATATGTACCACATGTATGTCTGCATCATACAACAGCAGCACCTAGTTGTCATAATGTATATACACAGTAAATAAGAGTAGAATTAGGGTTAAAAGGTTAGAGAGAGACAGGAAGAGCTATGGGGGGGGCTTTATAAAACAAAACAGAAATACACATGAATCCAGTCAGGATTGTGCTGAACGAACACACACACACACACACACGTGCTGGCGGACACACACCCCAGAACTTCCCGCTGTGCCAGAGATAGCAGCTTCCTCAAAGGCAAAGACAAGTCACACACACACACACACTTAGTGGCAGTTCTGTCCAACACACACGCATCAAGAGGAGGGCGACAAGAGCCACAGACGCAGTCGCTTGAGAGGAGGGGAGGGGCTACTATACAGGAAGGCTTCTAGGCCTCAGGACCCCAACTCTCTTCAACACACCTCTAGTAAGGGGGGGGGGGGTCCCCCACCACTCAGAACACATGGCCAACACAGTCTCATCCCAGTGGTCTAGACAGGCTGCTGGTGAGCTACCAGTCTGTTTGTGCTATCATTCCAAGTCCTATCATTCCAAGTCCATGAGGAAAGGAGGGAACACAGGAAGAAGGGATGACAGAGGGAGGAGGGATAAGTGGCTTTTTAATCATTTACATTTGTCTTTATTTGAAAGCAACAGAGGTGGAGGGACCAGGTTGGGAGGGTTTGATTGGCCGGCCTGGTGCAGGAGTCATCATCCAATCAGCTCGACCGCGACAGCAAAGTAGAAATATCTAGTATGCGTGGCGTGTGTCATTTGTGTGTGTGTGAGAAACGTGCCTTGATCGTGTGTGTATGCATCATCGGTGTGCGTGCGTGATATCCGGGATACTCAGAGCATCCGGTTGCGTTTATGGGTGGGCGAGTCTGTGATGACATCACTGCACTGGGCAGATGCCCTCTTCCTATTGGCAGCAGCGGTTGCCGCAGCGTTCTCCAAATGGAGCGCCATCTCCTCGGCGATGAAGGTGTTCAGGTCGACGTCGTGGAGACCGTTCCTACGGTTACGACCCAGCTGCGGAGTGACGGGGCTGTCGCGTGTTAGGTGCGTCGGAGAGCCAGGGGCACCGGAACGAACAGATATACTGGCCATCGCCCCACTCAGGCCTGGAGGGGAATTATAACACAGGAGTCAGTAAAAATCAAGCAGTGTCTCTCCACATCTACCCAGACACCAAAATATTAGAGAGAGAGGTGGGAGAGAGAGAGAGAGAGAGAGAGAGAGAGAGAGAGAGAGAGAGAGAGAGAGAGAGAGAGAGGTGGGAGAATCCCAATTGAATGTAATTTAAATCAGTTCCGTGGTTGCCATTGCGCCATGAACAGGGCAGAGAGCTCCTGTACATTGTTTTAAACATATTTTTTAATTACTTCTTGAATGTTTGAGTATAATATCTGGTGGATTTGACCTACGGAGTTTCTGGACTAATGGCCATTCAGTCAGTGTTTGGCTAGGTAGCTAGCTGGACTAATGGCCAGTCAGTCAGGGTTTGGCTAGGCGACTAGCTGGACTAACGGCCAGTCAGTTTGTTAGGCTAGGTAGTTAGCTAGCTGGACTAATGGCCAGTCAGTCAGTGTTTGGCTAGGCAGCTAGCTGGACTAATGGCCAGTCAGTCAGGGTTTGGCTAGGCGACTAGCTGGACTAACGGCCAGTCAGTTTGTTAGGCTAGGTAGTTAGCTAGCTGGACTAATGGCCAGTCAGTCAGTGTTTGGCTAGGCAGCTAGCTGGACTAATGGCCAGTCAGTCAGGGTTTGGCTAGGCAGCTAGCTGGACTAATGGCCAGTCAGTCAGTGTTTGGCTAGGCAGCTAGCTGGACTAAATGGCCAGTCAGTCAGTGTTTGGCTAGGCGACTAGCTGGATTAAATGGCCAGTCAGTCAGTGTTTGGCTAGGCAGCTAGCTGGATTAAATGGCCAGTCAGTCAGGGTTTGGCTAGGCAGCTAGCTGGACTAATGGCCATTCAGTCAGTGTTTGGCTTGGCTAGGTAGCTAGCTGGACTAATGTCCAGTCAGTCAGTGTTTGGCTTGGCTAGGTAGTCAGCTAGCTGGACTAATGGCAAGCCAGTTTATCTTGGCTAGGTAGTCAGCTAGCTGGACTAATGGCCAGTCAGTTTTTGGCTAGGAGGCTAGCTGGACTAATGGCCAGTCAGTCAGGGTTTGGCTAGGCAGCTAGCTGGACTAACGGCCAGTCAGTCAGTGTTTGGCTAGGTAGCTAGCTGGATTAAATGGCCAGTCAGTCAGGGTTTGGCTAGGCGGCTAGCTGAACTAATGGCCAGTCAGTCAGTGTTTGGCTAGGCAGCTAGCTGGACTAACGGACAGTCAGTTTGTTAGGCTAGGTAGTTAGCTGGCTATGTGATCATTTGAATGATGTTTCCATGAACGATATGGCCTGTGGTGGAAGGAGTTGAGAGAGGCCTCGTAAAGGGACTGTGTGTCTGTCTCACCGTGCAGTGCGATGGCCTCTCTGAAGGGCTGCAGGTCTGCCTCGACCGACGACCCGCTCTCCGTGGGCGGCTGCCTGCTGGGTGACATCACAGAGAGGGCGTGGCCATGTTTGGGCATCTGTGCGTCGCGACGGGGGTTGCGTGGGGGCGGGGCCTTGCCACACAAAAAGCTGATGAGGTCCTCCCTCCTGATGTTTCTCCTCCTCTTCTTCACCCAGGCCAGCACGTCTTTATTACGACGCTGGTACGACCGCTGGATCCCCAACTCATAGCTCTGCTGCTGGGACTCTAGTGACTCTGTTAGGGGAGAGAGAGAGAGAGAGAGGAGGGAGAGAGGTTGGTACCCTCCCTGGATGTAGTTGACTTTACCAGTGTGTTACAAACTATGAAGACCAGTCAGTCAGTAGCTGTGTCCATAGCAGACGACCAGCAACACAGAATAGATAAATCAAGTCATTTACCACATTAACATTACACGTTGCATTAGTCTCCAAGACATTACCATAATGACTTACTGCGCTAACAGCATTAATCTCCAAAATGTTTACATAATGACTTCACGTACTAATAGCAGGTAGAATTAGTCTCCAAGACGTTTACATAATGACTTACTGCACTAATAGCAGGTAGATTTAGTCTCCAAGACGTTTACATAATGACTTACTGCACTAATAGCAGGTAGATTTAGTCTCCAAGACGTTTACATAATGACTTACTGCACTAATAGCAGGTAGAATTAGTCTCCAAGACGTTTACATAATGACTTACTGCACTAATAGCAGGTAGATTTAGTCTCCAAGATGTTTACATAATGACTTACTGCACTAATAGCAGGTAGAATTAGTCTCCAAGACATTTACATAATGACTTACTGCACTAACAGCAGGTAGCATTAGTCTCCAAGACGTTTACATAATGACTTACTGCACTAACAGCAGGTAGCATTAGTCTCCAAGGCGTTTATATAATGACTTAGTGCGCAAATAGCAGGTAGAATTAGTCTCCAAGACATTACCATAATGACTTACTGCGCTAACAGCATTAATCTCCAAAATGTTTACATAATGACTTACTGCAGTAATAGCAGGTAGCATTAGTCTCCAAAACATTTACATAATGACTTAACGTACTAATAGCAGGTAGCATTAGTCTCCAAGACGTTTACATAAAGACTTACTGCAGTAATAGCAGGTAGCATTAGTCTCCAAGACGTTTACATAATGACTTACTGCACTAATAGCAGGTAGCATTAGTCTCCAAGACGTTTACATAATGACTTACTGCACTAATAGCAGGTAGCATTAGTCTCCAAGACGTTTACATAATGACTTACTGCACTAATAGCAGGTAGAATTATTCTCCAAGATGTCTACATAATGACTTACTGCGCTAACAGCATTAATCTCCAAAATGTTTACATAATGACTTAACGTACTAATAGCAGGTAGCATTAGTCTCCAAGACGTTTACATAATGACTTACTGCACTAATAGCAGGTAGCATTAGTCTCGAAGACATTTACATAATGACTTACTGCACTAATAGCAGGTAGCATTAGTCTCCAAGAGGTTTACATAATGACTTAACGTACTAATAGCAGGTAGCATTATTCTCCAAGATGTCTACATAATGACTTACTGCACTAATAGCAGGTAGCATTAGTCTCCAAGAGGTTTACATAATGACTTAACGTACTAATAGCAGGTAGAATTATTCTCCAAGACGTTTACATAATGACTTACTGCAGTAATAGCAGGTAGTATTAGCGTCCAAGATGTTTACATGATGACTTACTGCACTAATAGCATTGAGACTGAGCTCAATAGAAACATCCTCACCCCTGACTCTCACACACATGCATACAGGGTTGTATTTAACAATGCACACTGTAGAACGCATCTTGCAATGGAAAACAGAAACAAGCATTTTCTATTGGACAGGTTCCCCACATTGGAATATTTGCTTGCATTTCATCCCTAGTGAACAGGACCCTGGTGGTCTAGCTACAGCACGGAGTATGGGTGTGTGGCTAGGGAAGAGAGGCGGGGAAGGGTTTGGGTGGTAGACTGTTGTCATTCATCTGAGTGTCCCCGGGGAAACCATGTTAGCAGCAGGGAGTTCATAGCCTGGTAAAACACAGACACTCACACAGCAAAGACAAAAACACACAATAAAACAAGTTAAACTCAGCATTAGTTACCTTTGTAGAGGTTGGTGACGGCAGTAGCTGCGTTCTGGAAAGGAACCCAGAGAGACAGCCCCTGTTGTTGACAAACTCTGTCTGAAAACACAAACAGGAAATGTTTACAATCGAAGAAACTGGACATTCACTATACCAATACATGCCATTAATTCCATACTTGTGTCTAACACACGTCATCGACTGACAAGACTGCGACAGTGCCGGGCCAGCATAACTTTGAATAGACAACTTTCTATACTTGACCCTTCAACTTGTTTCAGCTTGGCTAAGCAACGCCATTTTGTCTGACTGAGCTGCATCAGTCTGACTTCACTGTGTTTATATGCCTTAGACCAAACCTATGGCAAAAAAAGCAGCGACAGTTATCTAGCTAGCTGAACACTGGCTTGGGCCATAACGGGCAAAACTACTCTAGTTATGCCGGCATAGTGGTTGTTTTACTGAAGATGTGAATGTAGAATACACCCTCAATATTGTAATGACTGGTAGACTAACGTTAGCTAGCTAGAATAACAATTATATAGTACCTCGGATAGCTAACATTAGTCATATTCCAATCGCCATTTTGTCCTAGTAACGCATTGTCAGCGTTATAATAATTCACCTCATTGTTAAATGAATTGGCCAGACTAGGTGAATGGTCAAGTGAGTGTAATGTGCCAAGCAGACCGAGTGTAGAGACAACAGAAACAGCTTGGTCCTTAATAGCAAATAGTTATTTTCAACACAAGAACTCCTCCCTGCGCTTCGCCATTTTGTTCTGCTAACGGCGTTACGGCTACACTGCAAGTTAACTCGAGACAAATGTGCAAAACTCGACATTTAATATATTTTTGAACGGATTGAACAAAGAAATGCAATCACTTGAACGATGTACAGCGGTCAAAATATATTAAAAAGTTGTATCTATGATATCTTTAGTTAGTTCCGAGCTAGCTACAGTACTGTTACTGGCCAACTGACAAGTTCCTGGACCTGACAAGAGCGAACGTAAACTAGCTAGCTAAGTTAGCA
>NC_059453.1:4950000-5002500 GCF_905237065.1 Salmo salar
CCAGGAAAAAATTAAGGCAGTTATACAATTTTAAAAACATTACAATACATTAACAACAGATTTCACAACACACTAAGTGTGTGTCCTCAGGCCTCTACTCTACTACCACATATATACAACACACTAAGTGTGAGTCCTCAGGCCCCTACTCTACTACCACATATCTACAACACACTAAGTGTGAGTCCTCAGGCCTCTACTCCACAACACAAATCCATGTGTACGTGTGTGTATAGTCAATGGAGCTGCCTCCACTATTCCAGCACCATTTCCATGTCAACCTATTTCCATCCACGGCTAATTTAGGAAAGTGAAGATTTTAGCTAACTAGCTAGCCACCGGAGAACAACACAACGAGATGCAACAATAAAAAAATATATATCTGTAAATGACGTGCGCTTTTGATGTGATTGGGGCGAAGCCAAATCCAAACTGGCTTTCCTTGACACCTTTTTTTTTTTTTTGGTGTGCCAGGACCATTCACGGTTGAGTTCACTCAGTTTTGCTCAAAGATGGTGGACTATTATTTTAACATTGTTTTTTATCAAGGGAAGGCAAGTGCTCTCTGGCTTCCCTTGCATTCAGTACTACGGGCGACAAACAATGTCATACTCTTTTTGACCAGACAGCATCAGATAGATGGCGTACACATACAGAGACAGAGGGGAGCTGTTTCACTCGCTTGGATGCTTTCTCCCGTGAGATACATTCAGCCTCTTGTGAATTGAAGGAAAATTATGAAACATAAAAATAGAAAGATCCATTTATTTTTCTTTGTCCATTTCTTGGGGAAGCCAGGCTTCCCTTTGCACCCAAAGATTACATACCAGTGAGTACAATGGATTCTCTACACTATACTTTTTTGTTTTTGTCACATAAACTGAAATTAAGCGAACTATTAGAATTTTATCAAAACAGGAAATGGTGGAGTGATTTCTGCACAGTGCATCTTTAAAATAGTCATTTTATCTTGATCTGTTCAGTGAATTTTGGTCAGAATCTGTGACTATCCTATTTGGATGCTTGTACTTTTTACCCCCTTTAAAATTACATTTACAGTTTCAATATCTCTGTCTCAGAAAGTACGATTCTTACGAGGTAAGGTTCTTCTGGTTCAGTGGGGTCTCCCACAGTTTTCTCAGAGGGTCAACGTCCTCTAGGTCCTTAGTGGTGGTCAACTATAGCTGAAGACATCAGAATGTTCATATTTTCTGTATTTTTCCATGTTTTAAAGCATAATAACTGTAATGAAAAGTAAATGAATGCATCAATTCCGTAGTCTATGTGTTTTATTATCCACTCAGGTTTAGTTGAGAATGTCAGGATATTTGACCTAAATCTATTACTATTTCCATTATACCTAAACCTAGACCTAACTTTGTGTATCTAAAATTATTGTTTGTTCAAGGATGGATGACAGCCTGTACCAAGCAAAACAATTACAATTAAATTCCAGGTTGGCTGGTCTACTACTGTTAAATCTAAGACTACACACTGACTACACTTTAACTAGCTAGTTAGCATAATAACTGTATGAAAGGGTAAATTAATGCCTCCATTCCATAGTCTAAGTGTTTTAGACTTTAGCTAGCTAGTTAGCATAATAACTGTATGAAAGGGTAAATTAATGCCTCCATTCCATAGTCTAAGTGTTTTAGACTTTAGCTAGCTAGTTAGCATAATAACTGTATGAAAGGGTAAATTAATGCCTCCATTCCATAGTCTAAGTGTTTTAGACTTTAGCTAGCTAGTTAGCATAATAACTGTATGAAAGGGTAAATTAATGCCTCCATTCCATAGTCTAAGTGTTTTAGACTTTAGCTAGCTAGTTAGCATAATAACTGTATGAAAGGGTAAATGAATGCCTCCATTCCATAGTCTAAGTGTTTTAGACTTTAGCTAGCTAGTTAGCATAATAACTGTATGAAAGGGTAAATTAATGCCTCCATTCCATAGTCTAAGTGTTTTAGACATTAGCTAGCTAGTTAGCAGAGCAGTAGATCAAAACATAGTTTTGTATTACTTAGCCTAGATAATTGTTTGTACAGTATGTCGACTTTGGCGTCTACTTCAGAACTCATGGCTTTTTACAAGGATGAGCATCAGATTATTGAAAGGGGAGAAGACCACTAGAAGTCTGGCTATGTGGAGAAGACCACTAGAAGTCTGGCCATGTGGAAACCACTAGAAGTCTGGCTACATGGAGAAGACCACTAGAAGTCTGGCCATGTGGAAACCACTAGAAGTCTGGCCATGTGAAGAAGACCACTAGAAGTCTGGCCATGTGGAAACCACTAGAAGTCTGGCCATGTGGAGAAGACCACTGGAAGTCTGGCCATGTGGAGAAGACCACTAGAAGTCTGGCCATGTGGAGAAGACCACTGGAAGTCTGGCCATGTGGAGACCACTAGAAGTCTGGCCATGTAGAGAAGACCACTAGAAGTCTAGCCATGTGGAGAAGTGCAGCTATAGTGAGGGGTAACTTACCAGTTTGGTCAGGGCCAGCATGAGGGATAAAGTTTATCCTGTGTCGGTGACTGTAGCTATTAAGTTTGAGCATCTTAGCAATACAATGTGTTCTATACAGCAGTCAACATTCTACAAGGAAAGAGACACTTAATCAATTATATAATCATTAACCAGGTTACCACGGATACCAGCCTTAGATGAGTGATAACTCAGTTCTAGAATGTTGTCATCGATGAGAATTAATACAAAAAAAATCAACTGACATTGTATACTGAACCAAAATACACTGCTCAAAAAAATAAAGGGAACACTTAAACAACACAATGTGACTCCAAGTCAATCACACTTCTGTGAAATCAAACTGTCCACTTAGGAAGCAACACTGATTGACAATAAATTTCACATGCTGTTGTGGAAATGGAATAGACAACAGGTGGAAAATATAGGCAATTAGCAAGACACCCCCAATAAAGGAGTGGTTCTGCAGGTGGTGACCACAGACCACTTCTCAGTTCCTATGCTTCCTGGCTGATGTTTTGGTCACTTTTGAATGCTGGCGGTGCTTTCACTCTAGTGGTAGCATGAGACGGAGTCTACAACCCACACAAGTGGCTCAGGTAGTGCAGCTCATCCAGGATGGCACATCAATGCGAGCTGTGGCAAGAAGGTTTGCTGTGTCTGTCAGCGTAGTGTCCAGAGCATGGAGGCGCTACCAGGAGACAGGCCACTACATCAGGAGACGTGGAGGAGGCCGTAGGAGGGCAACAACCCAGCAGCAGGACCGCTACCTCTGCCTTTGTGCAAGGAGGAGCAGGAGGAGCACTGCCAGAGCCCTGGAAAATGACCTCCAGCAGGCCACAAATGTGCATGTGTCTGCTCAAACGGTCAGAAACAGACTCCATGAGGGTGGTATGAGGGCCCGACGTCCACAGGTGGGGATTGTGCTTACAGCCCAACACCGTGCAGGACGTTTGGCATTTGCCAGAGAACACCAAGATTGGCAAATTCGCCACTGGCGCCCTGTGCTCTTCACAGATGAAAGCAGGTTCACACTGAGCACGTGACAGACGTGACAGAGTCTGGAGACGCCGTGGAGAATGTTCTGCTGCCTGCAACATCCTCCAGCATGAAGGGTTTGGCAGTGGGTCATGGTGTGGGGAGGCATTTCTTTGGGGGGCCGCACAGCCCTCCATGTGCTCGCCAGAGGTAGCCTGACTGTTGGCAGGTCTCTATAGGTGACCACTTCCTCTTGGCAGGTCTCTATAGGTGACCAGGGGATTCTCTACCACATGAGAATGCCTCAATGGAGCTCATCAGTGGAACCATGCAGCCTATTTTGGCGGTTCACAATATCAGCTGTACGGATGTGGAATGAGTGTGGAGGAAGCCAACCAACCAGGTGCAGTCAGTGGAGGACCTGTACCCGGCCGGAGACTACAACCCTCTGTCCCAAGAGCCCACAGAGGAGGATACTCAGTGGCTATGGAACTCTCTCCGTGTGTAGATTCAGTAGAATGGCATGTCTCCTTGAACCTATCCTGAACAACCGCTTCCCCTCCCTTTCATCCGGACATTGTTTAAAAAAAACAAGGGCACCTGGGGCATGCAGGCATTCTGGCTGGCATGGCGCTGTCGGTGGAGCAGCAGGAGGCTATATGGCAGGCAGGCAACAGTTGGACAGCGCATCAACCCCAACTGGCACAACATGAGGAGAGGGAGGTTGACGGACAGCAGTTCTGGATCAGTGGTTAGGACCAAGCACGTTACTCGGTCGCTGCTAAAAGGCTCCTCAGATCAGTCGTTGGATGGGGTGTTGTCTGTAAAGTGGGGCACAGATAACAAAGAGGGAGGGCATCAAGGCATTCAAAATGGCTACAGGGATGGATGTGCAAGGTCACAGGGTCTGGGATCCTGGGTGCCTCACCGGATGGTCTGGGATCCTGGGTGTCTCACCGGATGGTCTGGGATCCTGGGTGCCTCACCAGATAGTCTGGGATCCTGGGTTCCTCACCGGATGGTCTGGGATCTTGGGTGCCTCACAGGATAGTCTGGGATCCTGGGTGCCTCACTGGATGGTCTGGGATCCTGGGTGTCTCACCGGATGGTCTGGGATCCTGGGTGCCTCACCGGATAGTCTGGGATCCTGGGTTCCTCACCGGATGGTCTGGAATCTTGGGTGCCTCACCGGATAGTCTGGGATCCTGGGTGCCTCACCGGATAGTCTGGGATCCTGGGTTCCTCACCGGATGGTCTGGGATCCTAGGTGTCTCACCGGATGGTCTGGGATCCTGGGTGTCTCACCGGATGGTCTGGGATCCTGGGTGCCTCACCGGATGGTCTGAGATCCTGAGTTCCTCACCGGATGGTCTGGGATCCTGGGTGTCTCACCAGATGGTCTGGGATCCTGGGTGCCTCACCGGATGGTCTGGGATCCTGGGTGTCTCACAGGATGGTCTGGGATCCTGGGTTCCTCACCGGATAGTCTGGGATCCTGGGTGCCTCACCGGATGGTCTGGTGGGCAACACAGAGGTGGTGGAGGTCAAGTGTTCCTATGGTGCCTAAAGGGACCTGACCATTGAAGAGGGAGTGAAGTCAAAGAATTTCTATATCCAAGTCTGCGAAGACCATGCTTACTGGCACCAGGTCCAAGGTCAGCTCCACATCACTGGAAGGGACACCTGCTTCTTCGTTGTCGTGGACCACCAAAGCCTCCATCACCATCCCCATACAGCAGGATGACCTCTGGCAGACTCCTATTGCTGGACTAGAGGAGTGTTTCAAGGACCACATCCTCCCAAAGTCGGCACTGCAACAGTGAACATCTGTAAATATCTTGTCAATATTTTTTAAACACTGGCACTGGATCATCATTCTCGTCATGGGCCTCGTCCTCCTGTCAGTACCTGTTTTCAGGGAGCCAATGGTCCAAAAATATTCCTCATAGTTCATACACACACGCTAGACTCCTAGAATAAGTTATATTACATACAAGCAGCCAACTAAAGTAATGTAGTTAAAGTAAGTTCAATCACAAAGACTTGTCTGAGTGCATCTCTTCACAGTTTCATTCGGTAGTATAAAAACTGCATTTTATCATGGACACAGTGGGAATTTATATCTGTGATGTTCCAATTATTTCTTACCCCCTTCGCTGTGTGGAGCTTCCTTTTCTGGGCAATTTTTCTTTCCTAACAGAAAATGCAGCTGCCTGAGCATTTGCAATAATTAAAGTAGTTAGCAGATGTTTCCGTTTAGTTCATTTTGCTGTTGTACCAGGTCATTTAGAAAATGCAACAGCACCATGTCAGTCCTCCTCAAACTATTAATTAGCCAGGTGAGTTTGTAGATATATCTGCACAGTATGCTTGTTTGTCAGCTAACTAGCCAGAGAGTTTAAGTGGAATGATTAACTCACAATACTTACATTTAACTGACAATATTTCAAATTAACTGCCAACATCAAAGCAAAGCACATCAAACCAAAGGCCTACCTGCTATCCTGGCATCTGGCATCATCCTTTGTGCCTGGAACTTCAATGTTACCATTGAACTCCAAATAAGAAGTAAGTAAAGTTGGATAGGACACACCCTACGAAAATCCTCTGGACTGCTTAACTAGAGAGGGAGAGAGAGAGAGAGAGAGAGAGCGAGAGAGAGAGAGAGAGTACATCTAAGGATGGGAGAGACATCACTTCCAGCAGATGTTCTTGCTGAGGGTGGTGTTGATCATGCCCTGCTTCTCATGGGGTTAGCCTGATGTTCCGCATGTCACGCCTCATGTCTAAAACATGGCGAAAAAGGGGACCACAAGTCAAAATGTCGATGCAGGTCTTTTTCAATCCTGTATCACCATCTTTATCTGGACAGAAAACACATTGTTTAAAGTAATACAAACAAACCTTGGACAGTCTAGGGTACTATTTGCCCAAAGAGGTGAAGTATTGCAATGAGTCCTTTGTGAGCAAGCTAGCCAACTTTAGCTAATGTAGCTAACTAGTCAACCAAGGTACCCTAACTAGCTAGCCAACTTTAGCTAATGTAACTAACTAGCCAACCAAGGTACCTAACTAGCTAGCCCATCAGGCAATATTTAGCTAGCTAGTTAGTTAACATTAGCTTACCGTTCATGTAGTCAGACTTTTCTTAGCGGTGACATGCTAGCTAACCAACTATCCTTGCCATGGTGCCGGCCTAACGTTAGCTAGTTCACTACAAAGGCCAGAAGGTAATTAAAAAAAATTATAGTAATGTGAAAATGCTAAGGTAGCTAGCTAGGTAATTTGAAAAATAGTAAACAAGAATATACACGAGAAATACACAATATCAATTACTTACACGAGAAACCAAAAAAGGACAATATCTACTTGCTAGGTTACTTGATACTTGTTGATGAGAGTTTGCATGGAGAAATGTGTCTTGAGGGATGACGGCAAAGCTTGCAACAGGATGTGTAGTTCTGTATGATAGCCACATTAGCGGCTAATTAGCATTTCATTTTTGGGAAATGCTAATTGAATATATTGATAAAAGTTCCCTTGTCCGAGAGAGATTTCCATGGTTATCAAAACGTCACGCCAGGGTAAGACTACACCAAACACAAACCTGGTATGAAGTAGTTCTAAAATCTCAGATGGAGAAATGACTGGTGTAAAAAACAATTGGAACCATTTCCTGGTTTTACCGCTAAGTTTTATGGGTATTATGACCCATACTGTGGTACTCTATAGTCTGACAATGAAGATGTACACAGGTGAAGACCAATGATGTAGATAAACCCAGGATGACTGACAGGGGGCGCTGTGTTGAAGCCACCGCTCAGCCATCTAAATACACTAGATGACTGACAGGGGGCGCTGTGTTGAAGCCACCGCTCAGCCATCTAAATACACTAGATGACTGACAGGGGGCGCTGTGTTGAAGCCACCGCTCAGCCATCTAAATACACTAGATGACTGACAGGGGGCGCTGTGTTGAAGCCACCGCTCAGCCATCTAAATACACTAGATGACTGACAGGGGGCGCTGTGTTGAAGCCACCGCTCAGCCATCTAAATACACTAGATGACTGACAGGGGGCGCTGTGTTGAAGCCACCGCTCAGCCATCTAAATACACTAGATGACTGATAATGGCAGGATTAAATTGGAGTTGATGCTTTAAGTCAATGTTTTCTACTGGTTATGCTCTTTTCAGTGTACTGACACATGTATATATTTTTTAAATCCCCCAAATAATCAGACACACATTCATACATCAATAAACTCATAAGCCACCGCTCAGCCATCTAAATACACTAGATGACTGACAGGGGGGCGCTGTGTTGAAGCCACCACTCAGCCATCTTGGTACTCCTCCTCCATTGTAAGATATAGAAATGCATGTATTATGGCTACACCTCTACTGTGGGGCTCTGTTACTACATTTATTATGTCTACACCTCTACTGTGGGGCTCTGTTACTACTAAATACTCTAGATGACTGATAGGGGGAGCTGTATTGAAGCCCCCGTGCCTCCATCTTTGTATTCCTCTTTCATTGAAAGCAAATAGAAATTAATTTAATAATTTCTACATTCGTTTTTGACACATTTATTCTGCAGATACAGTATTCAAGCATTTTAAGTATTTTCCTCCTCTACATCAGAGTATATAATTCTGTCCTTGAAACATTTAATTCCATTCATTCCTATGGAGGACTGCTCCTACCGGGGAGTTCCAATATGGCCAACTGGTGACTTCAAGCCACTCAGTTGCAAATACATAGCATCAGCAGTCTAGGGTTTATATACACATCATTGGTGAAGACGTGTCGTTTCACATGCTGCCGTGCTCTCCTGTTGTCAAGGCCCCCGTGCTGTCAAGGCCAAGGTTCAAAGTTCAACATCCTGCCCTCTGGTAGGGCATGGCCACACCCATGCCCCTGTGTGATTGGTTGACAAGGGGCGTAAAGAGGCGGGGCAGGGCAATCTGGGATACATTGCCTTGAAGTTAGAACATAGGTTAGATAGCTACTGCAGCAGACAACTCCCCTCTCTCTCTGTCTGTCTCTCACTTTATCTATCTAACATAATTTTTTCTCTGTTCCCTTCTTTCTCTCTCTGTCTTCCCTGTCTTCTCTCTCTCTCTCTTTCTCTCTCTCGCTCTCTCTCTCCCCCCTCTCTCTCTCTCCTTCTCCCTCTTTCTGTGAGGAGGATGTCTAAGCCCCAGAATGGTGAGCCAGGCAGCCCTGCAGGAGTCCCAGCAGCAGATGATCCAGAGGTGATGTTCCAGGTGCCTGGTCCAACCGTCTCCTTCTCCAGACTACACTACTCTGTCATGGAGAGCAATGGACTCTGCCACAAGAGAGGAACTGAGAAACACATCCTCAAAGACGTCAGGTAGGGGAATGGGTGTGGGGGGGAGGATGAGATAGAGACAGAGAGACCATGGTAAGAGAAAAATTAAGATTTGTTAATACTTGTGAATCTGTGTGTGTCAATGGCTGTGTTTATACAGATAAGGTCCTAGATCTGTGGTTATGGCTCGTATCCACAGTGCCTTCAGGTCCTAGATCAGTGGTTATGGTTAGTATCCACAGTGCCTTCAGGTCCTAGATCAGTGGTTAGTATCTACAGTGCCTTCAGGTCCTAGATCAGTGGTTAGTATCTACAGTGCCTTCAGGTCCTAGATCAGTGGTTAGTATCCACAGTGCCTTCAGGTCCTAGATCAGTGGTTAGTATCCACAGTGCCTTCAGGTCCTAGATCAGTGGTTAGTATCTACAGTGCCTTCAGGTCCTAGATCAGTGGTTAGTATCTACAGTGCCTTCAGGTCCTAGATCAGTGGTTAGTATCTACAGTGCCTTCAGGTCCTAGATCAGTGGGTCGTATCCACAGTGTCTTCAGGTCCTAGATCAGTGGTTAGTATCTACAGTGCCTTCAGGTCCTAGATCAGTGGTTAGTATCTACAGTGCCTTCAGGTCCTAGATCAGTGGTTAGTATCTACAGTGCCTTCAGGTCCTTGATCAGTGGTTAGTATCCACAGTGCCTTCAGGTCCTAGATCAGTGGTTAGTATCTACAGTGCCTTCAGGTCCTTGATCAGTGGTTAGTATCCACAGTGCCTTTAGGTCCTAGATCAGTGGTTGTATCTACAGTGTCTTCAGGTCCTAAATCAGTGGTTAGTATCCACAGTGCCTTCAGGTCCTAAATCAGTGGTTAGTATCTACAGTGTCTTCAGAAAGTATTCACCTCCCTTGAGTTTTTACATATGTTATTGTGTTACAAAGTGGGATTAAAACTGATTTTATAACAATCTATATAAAATACTCTGTAATGTCAAAGTGAATTTTAACATTCGTAAAACATTAATGACAAATAAAACACTAATATGTCTTGTATGTATTGACAATGAAATACAGAAATAGCTCATTTACTTAAGTATACAACCCCCTGAGTCAATAAAATGTTAGAATTGCATTTGGCAGCGATTAGAGCTGTGAGTCTTTCTGGGTAAGTCTCTAAGAGCTTTACACACCTGGATTGTACATTATTTGCACATTATACTTGAAAACAATTATTCAAGCTCTGTCAAGATGGTTGTTGATCATTGCTAGAAAGCCATTTTCAAGTCTTGCCATAGATTTTCCAGCCAATTTAAGTTAAAACTGTAACTTGGTCACTCAGGAACATTCAACAGGATAAAAAAAAAAATCTGTATTTATTTATCTGTATATGTTATGTGTGTATATTATTGTACTAATCTAGGAATGTAATTTACTATTATGTAACACCGGAAGAATAATGATTATTTAATTACCATAGTGAATTATTTGTTTATGTGTCAATTGATCCCATAAGGGATGGGTTGCCAATTGCCGATTTGACACGAAAATACAATTTAATTAATTAATTCATTCATTCATTCAAGGTCTTCTTGGGAGCAACTCCAGTGTATATCTGGCCTTGTGTTTTAAGTTATTGTCCTGCTGAATTGTCCTGCTGAATTTGTCTCCCAGTGTCTGTTGGAAAGCAGACTGAACCAGGTTTTCTTCGAGGATTTTTGACTGGATGTATTGATGTTGTAGTGACTGGATGTAGTGTTGTTGTAGTGATGTTGTAGTGATGTTGTATTGATGTTGTAGTGATGTTGTAGTGACTGGATGAATTGATGTTGTAGTGACTGGATGTATTGATGTTGTAGTGACTGGATGTATTGATGTTGTAGTGATGTTGTAGTGACTGGATGTATTGATGTTGAAGTGACTGGATGTATTGATGTTGTAGTGATGTTGTAGTGACTGGATGTATTGATGTTGAAGTGATGTTGTAGTGACTGGATGTATTGATGTTGTAATGATGTTGTAGTGACTGGATGTATTGATGTTGTATTGATGTTGTAGTGACTGGATGTAATGATGTTGTAGTGATGTTGTATTGATGTTGTAGTGATGTTGAAGTGACTGGATGAATTGATGTTGTAGTGACTGGATGTAGTGTTGTTGTAGTGATGTTGTAGTGATGTTGTATTGATGTTGTAGTGATGTTGTAGTGACTGGATGAATTGATGTTGTAGTGACTGGATGTATTGATGTTGTAGTGACTGGATGTATTGATGTTGTAGTGATGTTGTAGTGACTGGATGTATTGATGTTGAAGTGACTGGATGTATTGATGTTGTAGTGATGTTGTAGTGACTGGATGTATTGATGTTGAAGTGATGTTGTAGTGACTGGATGTATTGATGTTGTAATGATGTTGTAGTGACTGGATGTATTGATGTTGTATTGATGTTGTAGTGACTGGATGTAATGATGTTGTAGTGATGTTGTATTGATGTTGTAGTGATGTTGAAGTGACTGGATGAATTGATGTTGTAGTGACTGGATGTATTGATGTTGTAGTGATGTTGTAGTGACTGGATGTATTGATGTTGTAGTGATGTTGTAGTGACTGGATGTATTGATGTTGTAGTGACTGGATGTATTGATGTTGTAGTGACTGGATGTATTGATGTTGTAGTGATGTTGTAGTGACTGGATGTATTGATGTTGTAGTGACTGGATGTATTGATGTTGTAGTGATGTTGTAGTGACTGGATGTATTGATGTTGTAGTGATGTTGTAGTGACTGGATGTATTGATGTTGTAGTGATGTTGTAGTGACTGGATGTATTGATGTTGTAGTGATGTTGTAGTGACTGGATGTATTGATGTTGTAGTGATGTTGTAGTGACTGGATGTATTGATGTTGTAGTGATGTAGTGACTGGATGTATTGATGTTGTAGTGACTGGATGTATTGATGTTGTAGTGATGTTGTAGTGACTGGATGTATTGATGTTGTAGTGACTGGATGTATTGATGTTGTAGTGATGTTGTAGTGACTGGATGTATTGATGTTGTAGTGACTGGATGTATTGATGTTGTAGTGATGTTGTAGTGACTGGATGTATTGATGTTGTAGTGACTGGATGTAGTGATGTTGTAGTGACTGGATGTATTGATGTTGTAGTGACTGGATGTAGTGATGTTGTAATGACAGGATGTATTGATGTTGTAGTGACGTTGTAGTGACTGGATGTATTGATGTTGTAGTGATGTTGTAGTGACTGGATGTATTGATGTTGTATTGATGTTGTAGTGACTGGATGTATTGATGTAGTTTTGACTGGATGTATTGATGTTGTAGTGATGTTGTAGTGACTGGATGTATTGATGTTGTAGTGATGTTGTAGTGACTGGATGTATTGATGTAGTTTTGACTGGATGTATTGATGTTGTAGTGACTGGATGTACTGACGTTGTAGTGACTGGATGTATTTATGTTGTAGTGATGTTGTAGTGACTGGATGTATTGATGTTGTAGTGACTGGATGTATTGATGTTGTATTGATGTTGTAGTGACTGGATGTATTGATGTAGTTTTGACTGGATGTATTGATGTTGTAGTGATGTTGTAGTGACTGGATGTATTGATGTTGTATTGATGTTGTAGTGACTTGATGTATTGATGTAGTTTTGACTGGATGTATTGATGTTGTAGTGACTGGATGTACTGACGTTGTAGTGACTGGATGTATTGATGTTGTAGTGATGTTGTAGTGACTGGATGTATTGATGTTGTAGTGACTGGATGTATTCATGTTGTATTGATGTTGTAGTGACTGGATGTATTGATGTAGTTTTGACTGGATGTATTGATGTTGTAGTGATGTTGTAGTGACTGGATGTATTGATGTTGTATTGATGTTGTAGTGACTGGATGTATTGATGTAGTTTTGACTGGATGTATTGATGTTGTAGTGACTGGATGTACTGACGTTGTAGTGACTGGATGTATTGATGTTGTAGTGATGTTGTAGTGACTGGATGTATTGATGTTGTAGTGACTGGATGTATTGATGTTGTAGTGATGTTGTAGTGACTGGATGTGTTGATGTTGTTGTAGTGACTGGATGTATTGATGTAGTTTTGACTGGATGTATTGATGTTGTAGTGACTGGATGTATTGATGTTGTAGTGATGTTGTAGTGACTGGATGTATTGATGTTGTAGTGACTGGATGTAGTGATGTTGTATTGTTGTTGTAGTGACTGGATGTAGTGATGTTTTAGTGACTGGATGTATTGATGTTATCTGGTGTTGACCACTCCCCTTGCCTTTTGACATTGTACTCAAGGAATTTAAACTGTTGGAAAACAGTTGCGTTAAAATTCCTTGTTCTGTACTCTAGTCCACAACACACTAATGCTATCTCTCACTGCTTAACACCTAGGCTTTATCTCAGTGGGCAAACAAGGTCCCTAAAGCTATCTCTCACTGCTTAACACCTAGGCTTTATCTCAGTGGGCAAACAAGGTCCCTAAAGCTAGCTCTCGCTGCTTAACACCTAGCCTTTATCTCAGTGGGCAAACAAGGTCCCTAAAGCTAGCTCTCGCTGCTTAACACCTAGCCTTTATCTCAGTGGGCAAACAAGGTCCCTAAAGCTAGCTCTCACTGCTTAACACCTAGCCTTTATCTCAGTGGGCAAACAAGGTCCCTAAAGCTAGCTCTCACTGCTTAACACCTAGGCTTTATCTTAGTGGGCAAACAAGGTCCCTAAAGCTAGCTCTCACTGCTTAACACCTAGCCTTTATCTCAGTGGGCAAACAAGGTCCCTAAAGCTAGCTCTCACTGCTTAACACCTAGCCTTTATCTCAGTGGGCAAACAAGGTCCCTAAAGCTAGCTCTCACTGCTTAACACCTAGCCTTTATCTCAGTGGGCAAACAAGGTCCCTAAAGCTAGCTCTCACTGCTTAACACCTAGGCTTTATCTTAGTGGGCAAACAAGGTCCCTAAAGCTAGCTCTCACTGCTTAACACCTAGGCTTTATCTCAGTGGGCTAACAAGTTCCTGAGCACAAGTGATTGGTTATGCTGTGTAATGGTAGTTGCTCTTGATTGGTCATTTTATAGCATGGTCACTTTTGATTGGTTGTTCTATGTCATGGTCATTTCTGATTGGCTTCTCCAGTGGCATCATGAGACCAGGGATGAACGCCATCATGGGGCCAACAGGAAGTGGAAAAACATCGTAAGTCACATACACCTTCTCCTCTCCTTCTTTCCTTTTATCTCCTCTCCTCTCTCCCTAGTCTCCTGGATGTGATAGCAGGTCGTAAGGACCCAGCAGGGTTGAAGTTTGGTCAGGTTCTGGTCGATGCGAAGATGGTGGACTCTGACCTCCGACTCATATCTGCCTACGTGGTGCAGGTGGGGTGTGTGTGTGTGTTGTCTACCTTTTCTAAAAACCTTTTCTATGGTGTTGACAGACTGGTCAAAATTATTCTGGTTATGTCATGGTGATCTGATGATGAGAATGGATTTATGGTAGTGGAATATTTTCTCTCTCTCTCTCTCTCTCTCTCTCTCTCTCATCAGTGAGAGAGAACTTGTTGTTCAGTGTGAACCTGAGACTAGACTCTAGACATTATTCTACAGCTGACACACACACACACACACACACACACACACACACACACACACACACACACACACACACACACACACACACACACACACACACACACACACACACACACACACACACACAAACACGTTAGAGAGTTGGACAGTCTGATTGATGGACCTATTAGAGAGTTGGACAGTCTGATGGTCCTATTAGAGAGTTGGACAGTCTGATGTTCCTATTAGAGAGTTGGACAGTCTGATTGATGGTCCTATTAGAGAGTTGGACAGTCTGATGGTCCTATTAGAGAGTTGGACAGTCTGATTGATGGTCCTATTAGAGAGTTGGACAGTCTGATTGATGGTCCTATTAGAGAGTTGGACAGTCTGATTGATGGTCCTATTAGAGAGTTGGACAGTCTGATTGATGGTCCTATTAGAGAGTTGGACAGTCTGATGGTCCTATTAGAGAGTTGGACAGTCTGATGTTCCTATTAGAGAGTTAGACAGTCTGGTAGTAATAGTGTGTTTATTCTCTCCCTCTGTCTCCCCATCAGGCTGTGACCATTAATGAGTTTAAAGGACAGATATTCTACAACAACACAACCATGTAAGTTTACCTCTCCTTCTTTCATTCTCTCATTTCTCTCTACTCTCCTTTTATGCTCCTCGTCCATCCATCTATATGCTGACACCGCCACCGTGTGGCAGATCTTTGTAATTCAACATCTCTCTACTCTCCCTCTATATGTACTCAACCCCCCACCCCCCTCGTCTAGTGTATAGACTACAGCACCTGGGGTTTATGACCTTTAACCCCCCCCCCCCTCTCTCAGTCTTCCAGGGGAGGTGTACCTGGAGACCCAGGGAATAGACTGCAGCACCTGGGGTTTCTGGCAGAACCATGTAGCTCTGGGTGGGATCATTACGGTGTGTATGGTCTTGGCCTACATACAGCTCAGACAGATCAACCGCTGGAAGTAACACATGAAACTACACCTTCTGGAACAACAGGGACTGTGAAGAGACACACGCACGTTAGCACACGCACGCAAGCACACGCACGCAAGCACCCGCACGCAAGCACACGCAGGCAAGCACCCGCACGCTAGCACACGCACGCAAGCACACGCACGCAAGCACACTCACGCTAGCACACACACGCTAGCACACTCACGCTAGCACACACACTCTAGTACATTGTAATATTGTTGTATGGTTGTATTGTAAATTTTGTGTTGTAGATATGTAGTGGTGTAATAATGTTATATGATGTGCTGTTGATCTTGTTTTTTGGTGCCTTAATACAGTCTAAGTCCTGTCTATGCCGGGGGAGGGGTTCTACTGAACTATATGGAATTGTTTTAAGAAGGTCATACCAAGTATCTTTTTGTTATTTGATTTAGAATTTTAAGACTTCTTGAGGTATCAAAAAATATATAAAACAAATATTTGATGAACATTTTTATTTGACCTTACTGCTGTTAGTCCATACAAACACATTGAATAACAGATAGTCCCAAAACAAAATTTAAAGGAAGTCTGATGTGTCTGTCCTATATCTGAGAGATAAAAGAAAGATCAGGAAACATTTGTATTTTCTTTAATATGTATTTAACCTTAATTAGTGTGTAGCCCAAACTGTTCAGACAGACAGATCACCATTGTGTTCGTGAGAGTCTCACCTTTCCATAATAGTTTTGAAGGCCAAACCGTTCGGACGCTACAGACGACTCTACAAACACCGCTCTAGATCTGTTCACCTTTCACCTCAGATGAGGAATTGCGACATCGGCAGAGGTGGTGGATTGAGACACATCCAATGCAAAAAAACATATCTTTAGTTTAAACTGACAGATTCTTACAGGGATTTGTGTATTACGCTAATTTGATTTCATTGACTCTAGGGGGTTAATGTGCTTGGACACCAGGAAGAGTAGCTGCTTCCTTGACAGGAACTAATGGGGATCCATAATAAACCCCAGGAAGAGTGGCTGCTGCCTTGGCAGGAACTAATGTGGATCCATAATAAACCCCAGGAAGAGTAGCTGCTGCCTTGACAGGAACTAAATGGGGATCCATAATAAACCCCAGGAAGAGTAGCTGCTGCCTTGACAGGAACTAAATGGGGATCCATAATAAACCCCAGGAAGAGTAGCTGCTGCCTTGACAGGAACTAAATGGGGATCCATAATAAACCCCAGGAAGAGTAGCTGCTGCCTTGACAGGAACTAAATGGGGATCCATAATAAACCCCAGGAAGAGTAGCTGCTGCCTTGACAGGAACTAAATGGGGATCCATAATAAACCCCAGGAAGAGTAGCTGCTGCCTTGACAGGAACTAAATGGGGATCCATAATAAACCCCAGGAAGAGTAGCTGCTGCCTTGACAGGAACTAAATGGGGATCCATAATAAACCCCAGGAAGAGTAGATGCTGCCTTGACAGGAACTAAATGGGGATCCATAATAAACCCCAGGAAGAGTAGCTGCTGCCTTGACAGGAACTAATGGGGATCCATAATAAACCCCAGGAAGAGTAGCTGCTGCCTTGGCAGGAACTAATGGGGATCCATAATAAACCCCAGGAAGAGTAGCTGCTGCTTTGGCAGGAACTAATGGGGATCCATAATAAACCCCAGGTAGAGTAGCTGTTGCCTTGGCAGGAACTAATGGGGATCCATAATAAACCCCAGGAAGAGTAGCTGCTGCCTTGACAGGAACTAATGGGGATCCATAATAAATATAAATACACACACTTGTTAAATGAATGGAAATGTTTCTATTCAAAATCCCATTTTCTCTAACCTTAACCCATAACCCCAAATCTAACTCCTAACCCCAAACCGAACCCCTAATCCCTTACCCTAACCATAATTATATCCTTAGTTAACTTAACCCTAAACCCTCCACGAGGGAGAATTTTCCTTGTTTTACTATCCTTATGGGGACTTTTAGGTCCCCACGAGAATAGAACAAGACAACACACACACACACACACACACACACACACACACACACACACACACACACACACACACACACACACACACACACACACACACACACACACACACACACACACACACACACACACACACACACACACACACACACACACACACACACACACACCCCTTACCTGGAGACTGGACCTGTTGACTCTCCAAACTGAAACCCCTTACCTGGAGACTGGACCTGTTGACTCTCCAAACTGATACCCCTTACCTGGAGACTGGACCTGTTGACTCTCCAAACTGATACCCCTTACCTGGAGACTGGACCTGTTGACTCTCCAAACTGAAACCCCTTACCTGGAGACTGGACCTGTTGACTCTCCAAACTGAAACTCCTTACCTGGAGACTGGACCTGTTGACTCTCCAAACTGATACCCCTTACCTGGAGACTGGACCTGTTGACTCTCCAAACTGATACCCCTTACCTGGAGACTGGACCTGTTGACTCTCCAAATTGATACCCCTTACCTGGAGACTGGACCTGTTGACTCTCCAAATTGATACCCCTTACCTGGAGACTGGACCTGTTGACTCTCCAAATTGATACCCCTTACCTGGAGACTGGACCTGTTGACTCTCCAAACTGAAACCCCTTACCTGGAGACTGGACCTGTTGACTCTCCAAACTGAAACCCCTTACCTGGAGACTGGACCTGTTGACTCTCCAAACTGATACCCCTTACCTGGAGACTGGACCTGTTGACTCTCCAAATTGATACCCCTTACCTGGAGACTGGACCTGTTGACTCTCCAAACTGATACCCCTTACCTGGAGACTAGACCTGTTGACTCTCCAAACTGATACCCCTTACGGGAGACTGGACCTGTTGACTGTTGACTCTCCAAACTGATACCCCTTACGGGAGACTGGACCTGTTGACTCTCCAAACTGATACCCCTTACGGGAGACTAGACCTGTTGACTCTCCAAACTGATACCCCTTACCTGGAGACTAGACCTGTTGACTCTCAAAACGGATACCCCTTACGGGAGACTGGACCTGTTGACTGTTGACTCTCCAAACTGATACCCCTTACGGGAGACTGGACCTGTTGACTGTTGGCTCTCCAAACTGATACCCCTTACCGGGAGAAAATGAGAGATCACAACACCCTCCAGGTCACAGGACTGTCAACAATGAAACTGTATCCTTATTGTTTTGAGTTGAATTCTTTAAACGTAATTAAATACAATTAGCATAACATGAATAAACACTATTTCAGAAGAGAATGATCTTAGCCAATTAGATTTTAATTATATGAGTTCGTAATTCTGTTCTCGCATACCCCGAGAGCATCTGGCCATCTCTCCCAAGTGGACATTCTCTCTTTCTCCCCTGACCCATCTGTCTATCGCCTCCTTTGAATTCCATGCTGTCACAGTTACCAGCCCTTTCAAGCTTAACATCCTTATCATTTATCGCCCTCCAGCTTCCCTTGAAGAGTTCATCAATGAGCTTGACGCCTTGATAAGTTCCTTTCCTGAGGATGGCTCACCTCTCACAGTTCTGGGTGACTTTAACCTCCCCACGTCTACCTTTGACTCATTCCTCTCTGCCTCCTTCTTTCCACTCCTCTCCTCTTTTGACCTCACCCTCTCACCTTCCCCCCCTACTCACAAGGCAGGCAATACGCTTGACCTCATCTTTACTAGATGCTGTTCTTCCACTAATCTCATTGCAACTCCCCTCCAAGTCTCCGACCACTACCATGTATCCTTTTCCCTCTTGCTCTCATCCAACACTTCTCACTCTGCCCCTACTCGGATGGTATTGCACCGTCGCAACCTTCGCTCTCTCTCTCCCGCTACTCTCTCCTCTTCCATCCTATCATCTCTTCCCTCTGCTCAAACCTTCTCCAACCTATCTCCTGATTCTGCCTCCTCAACCCTCCTCTCCTCCCTTTCTGCATCCATTGACTCTCTATGTCCCCTATCCTCCAGGCCGGCTCGGACCTCCCCTCCTGCTCCGTGGCTCGACGACTCATTGCGAGCTCACAGAACAGGGCTCCGGGCAGCCGAGCGGAAATGGAGGAAAACTCGCCTCCCTGCGGACCTGGCATCCTTTCACTCCCTCCTCTCTTCATTTTCCTCTTCTGTCTCTGCTGCTAAAGCCACTTTCTAACACTCTAAATTCCAAGCATCTGCCTCTAACCCTAGGAAGCTCTTTGCTACCTTCTCCTCCCTCCTGAATCCTCCTCCCCTCCCCCCCCTCCTCCCTCTCTGCGGATGACTTCGTCAACCATTTTGAAAAGAAGGTCGACGACATCCGATCCTCGTTTGCTAAGTCAAACGACACCGCTGGTCCTGCTCACACCGCCCTACCCTGTGCTCTGACCTCTTTCTCCCATCTCTCTCCAGATGAAATCTCGCGTCTTGTGACGGCCAGCCGCCCAACAACCTGCCCGCTTGACCCTATCCCCTCCTCTCTTCTCCAGACCATTTCCGGAGACCTTCTCCCTTACCTCACCTCGCTCATCAACTCATCCTTGACCGCTGGCTACGTCCCTTCCGTCTTCAAGAGAGCGAGAGTTGCACCCCTTCTCAAAAAACCTACACTCGATCCCTCCGATGTCAACAACTACAGACCAGTATCCCTTCTTTCTTTTCTCTCCAAAACTCTTGAATGTGCCGTCCTTGGCCAGCTCTCCTGCTATCTCTCTCAGAATGACCTTCTTGATCCAAATCAGTCAGGTTTCAAGACTGGTCATTCAACTGAGACTGCTCTTCTCTGTGTCACGGAGGCTCTCCGCACTGCTAAAGCTAACTCTCGCTCCTCTGCTCTCATCCTTCTAGACCTATCTGCTGCCTTTGATACTGTGAACTATCAGATCCTCCTCTCCACCCTCTCCGAGTTGGGCATCTCCGGCGCGGCCCACGCTTGGATTTGCTCCTACCTGACAGGTCGCTCCTACCAGGTGGCGTGGCGAGAATCTGTCTCCGCACCACGTGCTCTCACCACTGGTGTCCCCCAGGGCTCTGTTCTAGGCCCTCTCCTATTCTCGCTATACACCAAGTCACTTGGCTATGTCATATCCTCACATGGCCTCTCCTATCATTGCTATGCAGACGACACACAATTAATCTTCTCCTTTCCCCCTTCTGATAACCAGGTGGCGAATCGCATCTCTGCATGTCTGGCAGACATATCAGTGTGGATGACGGATCACCACCTCAAGCTGAACCTCGACAAGACGGAGCTGCTCTTCCTCCCGGGGAAGGACTGTCCGTTCCATGATCTTGCCATCACGGTTGACAACTCCATTGTGTCCTCCTCCCAGAGTGCTAAGAACCTTGGCGTGACCCTGGACCCTGTCGTTCTCCACTAACATCAAGGCGGTGACCCGATCCTGTAGGTTCATGCTCTACAACATTCGCAGAGTACGACCCTGCCTCACACAGGAAGCGGCGCAGGTCCTAATCCAGGCACTTGTCATCTCCCGTCGGGATTACTGCAACTCGCTGTTGGCTGGGCTCCCTGCCTGTGCCATTAAACCCCTACAACTCATCCAGAACGCCACAGCCCGTCTGGTGTTCAACCTTCCCAAGTTCTCTCACATCACCCCGCTCCTCCGCTCTCTCCACTGGCTTCCAGTTGAAGCTCGCATCCGCTACAAGACCATGGTGCTTGCCTACGGAGCCGTGAGGGGAACGGCACCTCCGTACCTTCAGGCTCTGATCAGGCCCTACACCCAAACAAGGGCACTGCGTTCATCCACCTCTGGCCTGCTGGCCCCCCTACCTCTGAGGAAGCACAGTTCCCGCTCAGCCCAGTCAAAACTGTTCGCTGCTGTGGCACCCCTATGGTGGAACAAGCTCCCTCACGACGCCAGGACAGCGGAGTCAATCACCACCTTCCGGAGACACCTGAAACCCCACCTCTTTAAGGAATACCTAGGATAGGATATAGTAACCCTTCTAACCCCCCCCCCCCCAAAAAAAAAAATATATGGATGTACTATTGTAAAGTGGTTGTTCCACTGGATATCATAAGGTGAATGCACCAATTTGTAAGTCGCTCTGGATAAGAGCGTCTGCTAAATGACTTAAATGTAAATGTAATTTGTTAAATCTAAAGAACAGTCTGGAGATGCTGAAGAACAGTAAGCCCCAGGTAGATCATCTAAACAGCCACAGACACAGGTAAACAGGTAGGACATCTAAACAGCCACAGACACAGGTAAACAGGTAGGCCATCTAAACAGCCACAGACACAGGTAAACAGGTAGGCCATCTAAACAGCCACAGACACAGGTAAACAGGTAGGCCATCTAAACAGCCACAGACACAGGTAAACAGGTAGGCCATTGTCACGGCTCCTCCTCTGCAGTGCAGGGGTGGTTCCCCCTGCAGGCAGAGGAGGGTCGTTAGTGATTGCAGCTGGTGTGATTGGAGCCACCTGGGCTCAGGGTATTTAACCAACTGCTCCACTAACCTCTCTCTGGTCTGGCTGGTCTGACTCCTCGCTGAGCTGCTGGCTCGCTGGGCTTGCTCTTTCTCCCTGGGCTTGCTCTTTCTCCCTGGGCTTGCTCTTTCTCCCTGGGCTTGCTCTTTCTCCCTGGGCTTGCTCTTTCTCCCTGGGCTTGCTCTTTCTCCCTGCTCCTCCAGGTATGATCCGGTTTTGTTTGTTCCTTTGTAGATATATTTAGTTTCCACTCATGTTTACACATACATATTCACGCATCCATGCACCTTACATTATGACATTTCCACACCTCATTCCTTTTCCTTTGTTTATAGTTAATAGTTTTGTTTTATAATAAAGAACATTTTGAATTGGCCTATACCAGTTGTCGATGTCCTCTCATTTTTGCCACAGGCTATGAGCCGGCCTGTGACACCATCTAAACAGCCACAGACACAGGTAGACAGGTAGGCCATCTAAACACACAGGTAGACAGGTAGGCCATCTAAACACACAGGTAGACAGGTAGGCCATCTAAACACACAGGTAGACAGGTAGGCCGTCTAAACACGCAGGTAGACAGGTAGGCCGTCTAAACACGCAGGTAGACAGGTAGGCCGTCTAAACACGCAGGTAGACAGGTAGGCCGTCTAAACACGCAGGTAGACAGGTAGGCCATCTAAACACGCAGGTAGACAGGTAGGCCGTCTAAACACGCAGGTAGACAGGTAGGCCGTCTAAACACGCAGGTAGGCCGTCTAAACACGCAGGTAGACAGGTAGGTCGTCTAAACACGCAGGTAGGCCGTCTAAACAACTCTACAGTGGAAATCAGACAGCAGGACCGCTTTTTATCCTTTTCTGTAGAGGGTGTGGCCTGACAAATCCCCTGAACACAGACACACACACACACACACACACACACACACAGGGAAGGTGTGAATGACCTCTCTTGTCAATAGAATGACTGACCATTGTGCACTCCAGTAGTTTGAAATCGAGGAGAGAGAGGGGGAGAGAAAGGAGGAGAGAAGCTTCAAATGGAGGAGAGAGAGATGAGGATGAGAGAGAGGGACAGAGAGAGGAGGAGAGGGAGAGAAGCTTCAAATGGACGAGAGAGAAAGGAGGAGGAGAGAGAGAAGCTTCAAATGGAGGAGAGAGAGAGGAGGAGAGAGACACACTCACACTTGTAATCCATGCACGCCTGCCTCGTGGTAGAGAAGTAAAGACTAAATGAAGGGACTAAAATCGCTAAAATAGCTATTTTCCCCCAAGTCAACAGTCAGGCCAATAGGCTCTGGGACATCTAGAATGGCACCCTATTCCCTACACACATAGAACTCTGGCAGAAAGTATTACACTATATAGGGAACAGGGTACCTTTGGGACTGTTGTTTAACGCTATGGAGTATCACTCTCCAGATCATCTGTTGTTTAACACTATGGAGTATCTCTCTCCAGAGCATCTGTTGTTTAACACTGTGGAGTATCTCTCTCCAGATCATCTGTTGTTTAACACTGTGGAGTATCACTCTCCAGATCATCTGTTGTTTAACACTGTGGAGTATCACTCTCCAGATCATCTGTTGTTTAACACTGTGGAGTATCACTCTCCAGATCATCTGTTGTTTAACACTGGAGTATCACTCTCCAGATCATCTGTTGTTTAACACTGGAGTATCACTCTCCAGATCATCTGTTGTTTAACACTGTGGAGTATCACTCTCCAGATCATCTGTTTAACACTATGGAGTATCTCTCTCCAGAGCATCTGTTGTTTAACACTATGGAGTATCTCTCTCCAGAGCATCTGTTGTTTAACACTATGGAGTATCACTCTCCAGTTCATTTACAATATATTATTCTATAACGCTAATCTATCATGCTGATTTAAAACACTTCTCTTCAAGGGCCACTCCTAACAGGGTCAATCCCCAGTCAGTGTCAACAGAACATGCAGGCCTACAAGGTACTTCAGGGGTATTTCAAAACCACTGATCAAGACTAGTGATGGACTACAAGTTAAACCAAGCAGTGGAACTGGCTTCCAGGTCAAAATCAAATCTGGTCTTTGAAGCCAATTCCACTGCTTTTTCACTTCTAGGCCTAACAGCTCTACTAAAACAGCTGGAGTGCATTCACTAAGAACAAAACAGAACCAAACAGAGAAAAACAGAACCAAGCAGAGGAAAACAGAACCAAACAGAACCAAGCAGAGGAAAACAGAACCAAGCAGAGGAAAACAGAACCAAACAGAACCAAACAGAGGAAAACAGAACCAAACAGAGGAAAACAGAACCAAACAGAGGAAAACAGAACCAAACAGAACCAAACAGAGGAAAACAGAACCAAGCAGAGGAAAACAGAACCAAACAGAGGAAAACAGAAACAAACAGAACCAAGCAGAGGAAAACAGAAACAAACAGAACCAAGCAGAGGAAAACAGAACCAAACAGAGGAAAACAGAAACAGAGGAAAACAGAACCAAGCAGAGGAAAACAGAACCAAACAGAACCAAACAGAGGAAAACAGAACCAAACAGAACCAAACAGAACCAAACAGAGGAAAACAGAACCAAACAGAGGAAAACAGAACCAAGCAGAGGAAAACAGAACCAAACAGAACCAAACAGAGGAAAACAGAACTAAACAGAACCAAACAGAGGAAAACAGAACCAAATAGAGGAAAACAGAACCAAACAGAACCAAGCAGAGGAAAACAGAACCAAACAGAGGAAAACAGAACCAAACAGAGGAAAACAGACCCAAATAGAGGAAAACAGAACCAAACAGAACCAAACAGAGGAAAACAGAACCAAACAGAGGTAAACAGAACCAAACAGAGGAAAACAGAACCAAACAGAGGAAAACAGAACCAAACAGAACCAAACAGAACCAAACAGAGGAAAACAGAACCAAACAGAGGAAAACAGAACCAAACAGAGGAAAACAGAACCAAACAGAACCAAACAGAGGAAAACAGAACCAAACAGAGGAAAACAGAACCAAACAGAGGAAAACAGAACCAAGCAGAGGAAAACAGAACCAAACAGAACCAAACAGAGGAAAACAGAACCAAACAGAACCAAACAGAGGAAAACAGAACCAAACAGAGGAAAACAGAACCAAACAGAGGAAAACAGAACCAAACAGAACCAAACAGAGGAAAACAGAACCAAACAGAACCAAACAGAGGAAAACAGAACCAAACAGAACCAAACAGAGGAAAACAGAACGAAACAGAGGAAAACAGAACCAAACAGAGGAAAACAGAACCAAACAGAGGAAAACAGAACCAAACAGAGGAAAACAGAACCAAGCAGAACCAAACAGAGGAAAACAGAACCAAACAGAGGAAAACAGAACCAAACAGAGGAAAACAGAACCAAACAGAACCAAACAGAGGAAAACAGAACCAAACAGAACCAAATAGAGGAAAACAGAACCAAACAGAGGAAAACAGAACCAAACAGAGGAAAACAGAACCAAACAGAGGAAAACAGAACCAAATAGAGGGAAACAGAACCAAACAGAGGAAAACAGAACCAAACAGAGGAAAACAGAACCAAACAGAACCAAACAGAGGAAAACAGAACCAAACAGAACCAAACAGAACCAAACAGAGGAAAACAGAACCAAACAGAACCAAACAGAACCAAACAGAGGAAAACAGAACCAAACAGAGGGAAACAGAACCAAACAGAACCAAACAGAGGAAAACAGAACCAAACAGAACCAAACAGAGGAAAACAGAACCAAACAGAACCAAACAGAGGAAAACAGAACCAAACAGAGGAAAACAGAACCAAACAGAGGAAAACAGAACCAAGCAGAGGAAAACAGAACCAAACAGAACCAAATAGAGGAAAACAGAACCAAACAGAGGAAAACAGAACCAAACAGAGGGAAACAGAACCGGAGGCAAACAGAAGCAAACGGGGTGGGATCTACCTGAATTTGTCTAAAATAAACTCTTGTTTTTCATTCCAAAACATTTTTAGTTTGTAGCAGATGGTTTCTGTTGCGAAATGTTTTTCAACTTTGTGCGACTAATGACTACACCCCAAGCTAAAGGTAACTATGAGTCAGTGTTGTGACTACACCCCAAGCTAAAGGTAACTATGAGTCAGTGTTGTGACTTCACCCCAAGCTAAAGGTAACTATGAGTCAGTGTTGTGACTCCACCCCAAGCTAAAGGTAACTATGAGTCAGTGTTGTGACTTCACCCCAAGCTAAAGGTAACTATGAGTCAGTGTTGTGACTTCACCCCAAGCTAAAGGTAACTATGAGTCAGTGTTGTGACTACACCCCAAGCTAAAGGTAACTATGAGTCAGTGTTGTGACTACACCCCAAGCTAAAGGTAACTATGAGTCAGTGTTGTGACTACACCCCAAGCTAAAGGTAACTATGAGTCAGTGTTGTGACTTCACCCCAAGCTAAAGGTAACTATGAGTCAGTGTTGTGACTACACCCCAAGCTAAAGGTAACTATGAGTCAGTGTTGTGACTACACCCCAAGCTAAAGGTAACTATGAGTCAGTGTTGTGACTTCACCCCAAGCTAAAGGTAACTATAGTCAGTGTTGTGACTTCACCCCAAGCTAAAGGTAACTATGAGTCAGTGTTGTGACTTCACCCCAAGCTAAAGGTAACTATAGTCAGTGTTGTGACTACACCCCAAGCTAAAGGTAACTATGAGTCAGTGTTGTGACTTCACCCCAAGCTAAAGGTAACTATGAGTCAGTGTTGTGACTACACCCCAAGCTAAAGGTAACTATGAGTCAGTGTTGTGACTTCACCCCAAGCTAAAGGTAACTATGAGTCAGTGTTGTGACTTCACCCCAAGCTAAAGGTAACTATAAGTCAGTGTTGTGACTTCACCCCAAGCTAAAGGTAACTATAAGTCAGTGTTGTGAGAAGACATTTCAGAGGTTTGACCTGACACTGCTTTACAGTGTAGCTGTGTGTATATATATAATATACACATTAATCACGTTGAACAGTTATTCCTAATAACGATTCCATATTGTAGATGTCACCTATAGAAAGAGAGAGAAAGAGCGAGAGAGAGAGAGAGGTTGATAGAGAGATAGAGTACCAGTCAAAAGTTTGGACACAGTCATTCCAGGGTTTTTCTTTATTTTTACTATTTTCTACATTGTAGAATAATAGTGAAGACATCAACATATGAAACAACACATATGGAATCATGTAGTAAACAAATCAAAATATATTTTCGATTTTTCAAAGTAGCCACCCTTTGCCTTGATGACAGCTTTGCACATGCCTGGCATTCTCTCAACCAGCTTCACCTGGAATGCTTTTCCAACAGTCTTGAAGGAGTTCCCACATATGCTGAGCACTTGTTTGCTGCTTTTCCTTCAATCTGTGGTCCAACTCAACCCAAACCATCTCAATTGGGTTGTCTAGTAATTGTGGAGGCCAGGTCATCTGAGGCAGCACTCCATCACTCTCCTTCTTGGTCAAATTGCCCTTACACAGCCTGAAGGTGTGTTGGGTCATTGTCCTGTTGAAAAACAAACGATAGTCCCACTAAGTGCAAACCAGATGGGATGGCGTATCACTGCAAAATGCTGTGGTAGCCATGCTGGTTAAGTGTGCCTTGGATTCTAAATAAATCCCAGACAGAGTCACCAGCAAAGCACCCACACACATCACACCTTCTCCTCCATGCTTCACTGTGGGAACCATACATGCAGAGATCATCCATTCACCTTCTCTGCATCTCACAAAGACACAACAGTTGGAACTAAAAATGTCAAATTTGGACTCATCAGACCAAAGGACAGATTTCCACCGGTCTTATGTCCATTGCTCATGTTTCTTGGCCCAAACAAGTCTCTTCTTCTTACTGGTGTCCTTTAGTAGTGGTTTCTTTGCAGCAATTCCACCATGAAGGCCTGATTCACAGTTGAAGTTGAAATGCGTTTGTTACTTGAACTCTGAAGCATTTATTTGGGCTGCAATCTGAGGTGCAGTTAACTCTGCTGCAGAGGATAAGTTCATTAGAGGTAACTCTGGGTCTTCCTTTCCTGTGGCAGTCCTCATGAGAGCCAGTTTCATCATAGTGCTTGATGGTTTTTCGACTGCACTTGAAGAAATGTTCTAAGTTCTTTTACCAAATAGGGCTAAATTCTGTATACCACCTCTACCTTGTCACAACACAACTGATAGGCTCAAACGCATTTAGAAGGAAAGAAATTCCACAAATGAACTTTTAACAAGGCACACCTGTTAATTGAAATGCATTCCAGGTGACTACCTCTTGAAGCTGGTTGAGAGAATGCCAAGAGTGTACAAAGCGGTCATTAAGGCAAAGGGTGGCAAAGAATCTAAAAAAAAAAAACACTTTTTGGTTACTACATGATTCCACATGTCTTATTTTATAGATCTGATGTCTTCTCTATTGTTTTACAATGTAGAAAATATAGAAAAACCCTGGAATGAGTATGTGTTCTAAAACTTTTCACTGGTACTGTATATATTTCATCATTTTGAAAAGTTATTCCTAATAACACACAGATCAACTGGGAAATGTTAAAAAGCATGATTTATTATTTTTAAGTCTTTACAGAACAGGTTGAAAAAGAAGGACATTGTTTAAAAGGTAACATCACAGATTAGGCACAGGCGGTGCTATAGAGACTAGATGATATAAGCCCTGCTTCAGACACCAACAGGCGGTGCTATAGAGACTAGATGATATAAGCCCTGCTTCAGACACCAACAGGCGGTGCTATAGAGACTAGATGATATAAGCCCTGCTTCAGACACCAACAGGCGGTGCTATAGAGACTAGATGATATAAACCCTGCTTCAGACACCAACAGGCGGTGCTATAGAGACTAGATGATATAAGCCCTGCTTCAGACACCAACAGGCGGTGCTATAGAGACTAGATGATATAAGCCCTGCTTCAGACACCAACAGGCGGTGCAATAGAGACTAGATGATATAAGCCCTGCTTCAGACACCAACAGGCGGTGCTATAGAGACTAGATGATATAAGCCCTGCTTCAGACACCAACAGGCGGTGCAATAGAGACTAGATGATATAAGCCCTGCTTCAGACGTGCTACAGTCTCCCCTATATAGTGCACCAAGCCCTGCGTCAGACGTACTACAGTCTCCCCTATATAGTGCACTAAGCACTAAGCCCTGCTACAGACGTGCTACAGTCTCCCCTATATAGTGCACTAAGCCCTGCTACAGACGTGCTAGTCTCCCCTATATAGTGCACTACGCCCTCTACAGTCTCCCCTATATAGTGCAGTAAGCACTGCTACAGTCTCCCCTATATAGTGCACTAAGCACTGCTACAGTCTCCCCTATATAGTGCACTAATCCCTGCTACGGTCTCCCCTATATAGTGCACTACTTTTGACCAGAGCCAGGCCATATGGTTCTACTCCTATGGGGCCTAGTGGAAAGCTGTGTACTATATAGGGAGTAGGGTTCCGTTTGGGATGCACCCATTATATACAACCCCCCATATCGGGGTGCCCTGACCCTAGGCAGGGGGTCAGGGAGGAAGGGTCAGAGGTCATGGGTCAACAGCACTTTCTGTGGACGTGAAGGACCATGTGACAGCGTGGGCAGGTGTGATAGGCATCCTTGAAAATCCCGAGGAAAAACGGGATCAGACAGCAGCCTAGGAACAACCTGGAGGGACAGGGAAAGAAGAGTCAATATACCTGCTACTGCTGGGGGGGTGTGTGTGTAACAGATGGAGAGTGTGTGTGTGTGTGTGTAACAGATGGAGAGTGTGTGTGTGTGTGTGTAACAGATGGAGAGTGTGTGTGTGTGTGTGTGTGTAACAGATGGAGAGTGTGTGTGTGTGTGTGTGTGTAACAGATGGAGAGTGTGTGTGTGTGTGTGTGTGTAACAGATGGAGAGTGTGTGTGTGTGTGTGTGTAACAGATGGAGAGTGTGTGTGTGTGTGTAACAGATGGAGAGTGTGTGTGTGTGTGTAACAGATGGAGAGTGTGTGTGTGTGTGTAACAGATGGAGAGTGTGTGTGTGTGTGTAACAGATGGAGAGTGTGTGTGTGTGTGTAACAGATGGAGAGTGTGTGTGTGTGTGTAACAGATGGAGAGTGTGTGTGTGTAACAGATGGAGAGTGTGTGTGTGTAACAGATGGAGAGTGTGTGTGTGTAACAGATGGAGAGTGTGTGTGTGTGTGTGTGTGTGTGTAACTGAGATGGAGTGTGTGTCTCTGTCCTCTCCCACAGAGGATGAACACCAGACACATGGTCCAGGAGAAGGTTCCAGCGTGGTGAGTGACATCACTCATCACCTGGTTCTGACAGGAAGAACATCTAATGAGGCCAGGAGAATCCCCCAGCTCTGTCTCATAGTGCTGGACAACCCTCTGTCTGGGGGGGTGAGCACGCCCTGAGAGAACCAGGGGGTTAGATCCAACCCTCTGTCTGGGGTGGGGGGGGCACAACCAGAGAGAACCAGGGGGTTAGATCCTCTGTCTGGAGGGGGGGGGCACAGGTGTTAGGTGTTCGTCATTATTCTACAGTCTGAAGGCTGTGTGTGTGTGTGTGTGTGTGTGTGTCCATCATTATTCTACAGTCTGAAGGCTGTGTGTGTGTGTGTCCATCATTATTCTACAGTCTGAAGGCTGTGTGTTTGTGTGTGTGTGTCCATCATTATTCTACAGTCTGAAGGCTGTGTGTGTGTGTGTGTGTGTGTGTGTGTGTGTGTGTGTGTGTGTGTGTGTGTGTGTGTGTGTGTGTGTGTGTGTGTGTGTGTGTGTTCCATCATTATTCTACAGTCTGAAGGCTGTTGTGTGTGTGTGTGTGTGTGTGTGTGTGTGTGTGTGTGTGTGTGTCCATCATTATTCTACAGTCTGAAGGCTGTGTGTGTGTGTGTGTGTGTGTGTCCATCATTATTCTACAGTCTGAAGGCTGTGTGTGTGTGTGTGTGTGTGTGTGTGTGTGTGTGTGTGTGTGGTGTTTCATCATTATTCTACAGTCTGAAGGCTGTGTGTGTGTGTGTGTGTGTGTGTGTGTCCATCATTATTCTACAGTCTGAAGGCTGTGTGTGTGTGTGTGTGTGTGTGTCCATCATTATTCTACAGTCTGAAGGCTGTGTGTGTGTGTGTGTGTGTGTGTGTGTGTGTGTGTGTGTGTGTGTGTGTGTGTGTGTGTGTGTGTGTGTGTTCCATCATTATTCTACAGTCTGAAGGCTGTGTGTGTGTGTGTGTCCATCATTATTCTACAGTCTGAAGGCTGTGTGTGTGTGTGTGTGTGTGTGTGTGTCCATCATTATTCTACAGTCTGAAGGCTGTGTGTGTGTGTGTGTGTGTGTGTGTGTGTGTGTGTGTGTGTGTGTGTGTGTGTGTGTGTGTGTGTGTGTGCGTCCATCATTATTCTACAGTCTGAAGGCTGTGTGTGTGTGTGTGTGTGTGTGTCCATCATTATTCTACAGTCTGAAGGCTGTGTGTGTGTGTGTGTGTCCATCATTATTCTACAGTCTGAAGGCTGTGTGTGTGTGTGTGTGTGTGTGTGTGTCCATCATTATTCTACAGTCTGAAGGCTGTGTGTGTGTGTGTGTGTGTGTGTGTGTGTGTGTGTGTGTTCCATCATTATTCTACAGTCTGAAGGCTGTGTGTGTGTGTGTGTGTGTGTTCATCATTATTCTACAGTCTGAAGGCTGTGTGTGTGTGTGTGTGTGTGTCCATCATTATTCTACAGTCTGAAGGCTGTGTGTGTGTGTGTGTGTGTGTGTGTGTGTCCATCATTATTCTACAGTCTGAAGGCTGTGTGTGTGTGTGTGTGTGTGTGTGTGTGTGTGTGTGTGTGTGTCCATCATTATTCTACAGTCTGAAGGCTGTGTGTGTGTGTGTCCATCATTATTCTACAGTCTGAAGGCTGTGTGTGTGTGTGTGTGTGTGTGTGTCCATCATTATTCTACAGTCTGAAGGCTGTGTGTGTGTGTGTGTGTGTGTGTGTGTCCATCATTATTCTACAGTCTGAAGGCTGTGTGTGTGTGTGTGTGTGTGTGTGTGTGTGTGTGTGTGTGTCCATCATTATTCTACAGTCTGAAGGCTGTGTGTGTGTGTGTGTGTGTGTGTCCATCATTATTCTACAGTCTGAAGGCTGTGTGTGTGTGTGTGTGTGTGTGTCCATCATTATTCTACAGTCTGAAGGCTGTGTGTGTGTGTGTGTGTGTGTGTGTCCATCATTATTCTACAGTCTGAAGGCTGTGTGTGTGTGTGTGTGTGTGTCCATCATTATTCTACAGTCTGAAGGCTGTGTGTGTGTGTGTGTGTGTGTGTGTCCATCATTATTCTACAGTCTGAAGGCTGTGTGTGTGTGTGTGTGTGTGTGTGTCCATCATTATTCTACAGTCTGAAGGCTGTGTGTGTGTGTGTGTGTGTGTGTGTGTGTGTGTGTGTGTGTCCATCATTATTCTACAGTCTGAAGGCTGTGTGTGTGTGTGTGTGTGTGTGTGTGTCCATCATTATTCTACAGTCTGAAGGCTGTGTGTGTGTGTGTGTCCATCATTATTCTACAGTCTGAAGGCTGTGTGTGTGTGTGTGTGTGTGTGTGTGTGTGTGTGTGTGTGTGTGCCATCATTATTCTACAGTCTGAAGGCTGTGTGTGTGTGTGTGTGTGTCCATCATTATTCTACAGTCTGAAGGCTGTGTGTGTGTGTGTGTGTGTGTGTGTGTGTGTGTGTGTGTGTTCCATCATTATTCTACAGTCTGAAGGCTGTGTGTGTGTGTGTGTGTGTGTGTCCATCATTATTCTACAGTCTGAAGGCTGTGTGTGTGTGTGTGTGTGTCCATCATTATTCTACAGTCTGAAGGCTGTGTGTGTGTGTGTGTCCATCATTATTCTACAGTCTGAAGGCTGTGTGTTTGTGTGTGTGTGTCCATCATTATTCTACAGTCTGAAGGCTGTGTGTGTGTGTGTGTTCATCATTATTCTACAGTCTGAAGGCTGTGTGTGTGTGTGTGTTCATCATTATTCTACAGTCTTAAGGCTGTGTGTGTGTGTGTGTTCATCATTATTCTACAGTCTGAAGGCTGTGTGTGTGTGTCCATCATTATTCTACTCAAAAGTAGCTGTCTGGTTGATGTAGCAACCACCCATAGCACCAGGTGGAGGAGGAGGAGTGAAGGGAGAGATCCTCATGTCGTCTCCTTTACCCTGGACTGAAACAACAAGAGATCCTCATATCATCTCCTTTACCCTGGACTGAAACAACAAGAGAGAGAGAGATCCTCATGTCATCTCCTTTACCCTGGACTGAAACAACAAGAGAGAGAGAGATCCTCATGTCATCTCCTTTACCCTGGACTGAAACAACAAGAGAGAGAGAGATCCTCATGTCGTCTCCTTTACCCTGGACTGAAACAACAAGAGAGAGATCCTCATGTCGTCTCCTTTACCCTGGACTGAAACAACAAGAGAGAGAGATCCTCATGTCATCTCCTTTACCCTGGACTGAAACAACAAGAGAGAGATCCTCATGTCGTCTCCTTTACCCTGGACTGAAACAACAAGAGAGAGAGAGATCCTCATATCATCTCCTTTACCCTGGACTGAAACAACAAGAGAGAGATCCTCATGTCATCTCCTTTACCCTGGACTGAAACAACAAGAGAGAGAGAGATCCTCATATCATCTCCTTTACCCTGGACTGAAACAACAAGAGAGAGATCCTCATGTCGTCTCCTTTACCCTGGACTGAAACAACAAGAGAGAGAGAGATCCTCATATCATCTCCTTTACCCTGGACTGAAACAACAAGAGAGAGAGAGATCCTCATGTCGTCTCCTTTACCCTGGACTGAAACAACAAGAGAGAGATCCTCATGTCATCTCCTTTACCCTGGACTGAAACAACAAGAGAGAGATCCTCATGTCATCTCCTTTACCCTGGACTGAAACAACAAGAGAGAGAGAGATCCTCATGTCATCTCCTTTACCCTGGACTGAAACACCAAGAGAGAGATCCTCATGTCATCTCCTTTACCCTGGACTGAAACAACAAGAGAGAGATCCTCATATCATCTCCTTTACCCTGGACTGAAACAACAAGAGAGAGAGATCCTCATATCATCTCCTTTACCCTGGACTGAAACAACAAGAGAGAGAGAGATCCTCATGTCATCTCCTTTACCCTGGACTGAAACAACAACAAGAGAGAGATCCTCATGTCATCTCCTTTACCCTGGACTGAAACAACAAGAGAGAGAGATCCTCATGTCGTCTCCTTTACCCTGGACTGAAACAACAAGAGAGAGAGATCCTCATGTCGTCTCCTTTACCCTGGACTGAAACAACAACGAGAGAGAGATCCTCATATCATCTCCTTTACCCTGGACTGAAACACCAAGAGAGAGATCCTCATGTCATCTCCTTTACCCTGGACTGAAACAACAACAAGAGAGAGAGAGATCCTCATATCATCTCCTTTACCCTGGACTGAAACAACAAGAGATCCTCATATCATCTCCTTTACCCTGGACTGAAACAACAAGAGAGAGAGATCCTCATGTCATCTCCTTTACCCTGGACTGAAACAACAAGAGATCCTCATGTCATCTCCTTTACCCTGGACTGAAACAACAAGAGATCCTCATGTCGTCTCCTTTACCCTGGACTGAAACAACAAGAGAGAGATCCTCATGTCGTCTCCTTTACCCTGGACTGAAACAACAAGAGAGAGATCCTCATGTCATATCCTTTACCCTGGACTGAAACAACAAGAGAGAGAGATCCTCATGTCATCTCCTTTACCCTGGACTGAAACAACAAGGGAGAGATCCTCATGTCATCTCCTTTACCCTGGACTGAAACAACAAGGGAGAGATCCTCATGTCGTCTCCTTTACCCTGGACTGAAACAACAAGAGAGAGATCCTCATGTCATCTCCTTTACCCTGGACTGAAACAACAAGAGAGAGATCCTCATGTCATCTCCTTTACCCTGGACTGAAACAACAAGAGAGAGAGATCCTCATGTCATCTCCTTTACCCTGGACTGAAACAACAAGAGAGAGATCCTCATATCATCTCCTTTACCCTGGACTGAAACAACAAGAGAGAGATCCTCATGTCGTCTCCTTTACCCTGGACTGAAACAACAAGAGAGAGATCCTCATGTCATCTCCTTTACCCTGGACTGAAACAACAAGAGAGATCCTCATATCATCTCCTTTACCCTGGACTGAAACAACAAGAGAGAGATCCTCATATCATCTCCTTTACCCTGGACTGAAACAACAAGAGAGAGATCCTCATATCATCTCCTTTACCCTGGACTGAAACAACAAGAGAGAGAGATCCTCATGTCGTCTCCTTTACCCTGGACTGAAACAACAAGAGAGAGAGATCCTCATGTCGTCTCCTTCACCCTGGACTGAAACAACAAGAGAGAGATCCTCATGTCATCTCCTTTACCCTGGACTGAAACAACGAGAGAGAGAGATCCTCATGTCATCTCCTTTACCCTGGACTGAAACAACGAGAGAGAGAGATCCTCATGTCATCTCCTTTACCCTGGACTGAAACAACAAGAGAGAGAGAGATCCTCATGTCATCTCCTTTACCCTGGACTGAAACAACAAGAGAGAGAGAGATCCTCATATCATCTCCTTTAACCTGGACTGAAACAACAAGAGAGAGAGAGATCCTCATGTCATCTCCTTTACCCTGGACTGAAACAACAAGAGAGAGAGAGATCCTCATGTCATCTCCTTTACCCTGGACTGAAACAACAAGAGAGAGAGAGATCCTCATGTCGTCTCCTTTACCCTGGACTGAAACAACAAGAGAGAGAGATCCTCATGTCGTCTACTTTACCCTGGACTGAAACAACAAGAGAGAGATCCTCATGTCATCTCCTTTACCCTGGACTGAAACAACAAGAGAGAGATCCTCATGTCGTCTCCTTTACCCTGGACTGAAACAACAAGAGAGAGATCCTCATGTCGTCTCCTTTACCCTGGACTGAAACAACAAGAGAGAGATCCTCATGTCATCTCCTTTACCCTGGACTGAAACAACAAGAGAGAGAGATCCTCATGTCATCTCCTTTACCCTGGACTGAAACAACAAGAAAGAGAGAGATCCTCATGTCGTCTCCTTTACCCTGGACTGAAACAACAAGAGAGAGAGATCCTCATGTCGTCTCCTTTACCCTGGACTGAAACAACAAGAGAGAGATCCTCATGTCATCTCCTTTACCCTGGACTGAAACAACAAGAGAGAGATCCTCATGTCGTCTCCTTTACCCTGGACTGAAACAACAAGAGAGAGATCCTCATGTCATCTCCTTTACCCTGGACTGAAACAACAAGAGAGAGAGATCCTCATGTCATCTCCTTTACCCTGGACTGAAACAACAAGAGAGAGATCCTCATGTCATCTCCTTTACCCTGGACTGAAACAACAAGAGAGAGAGATCCTCATGTCATCTCCTTTACCCTGGACTGAAACAACAAGAGAGAGAGATCCTCATGTCGTCTCCTTTACCCTGGACTGAAACAACAAGAGAGAGATCCTCATGTCATCTCCTTTACCCTGGACTGAAACAACAAGAGAGAGAGATCCTCATGTCGTCTCCTTTACCCTGGACTGAAACAACAAGAGAGAGAGATCCTCATGTCGTCTCCTTTACCCTGGACTGAAACAACAACGAGAGAGAGATCCTCATATCATCTCCTTTACCCTGGACTGAAACAACAAGAGAGAGATCCTCATGTCATCTCCTTTACCCTGGACTGAAACAACGAGAGAGATCCTCATGTCATCTCCTTTACCCTGGACTGAAACAACAAGAGAGAGATCCTCATGTCATCTCCTTTACCCTGGACTGAAACAACAAGAGAGAGATCCTCATGTCATCTCCTTTACCCTGGACTGAAACAACAAGAGAGAGATCCTCATGTCATCTCCTTTACCCTGGACTGAAACACCAAGAGAGAGATCCTCATGTCATCTCCTTTACCCTGGACTGAAACAACAAGAGAGAGAGAGATCCTCATGTCATCTCCTTTACCCTGGACTGAAACACCAAGAGAGAGAGATCCTCATGTCGTCTCCTTTAACCTGGACTGAAACAACAAGAGATCCTCATATCATCTCCTTTACCCTGGACTGAAACAACAAGAGAGAGAGATCCTCATGTCGTCTCCTTTACCCTGGACTGAAACAACAAGAGAGAGAGATCCTCATGTCATCTACTTTACCCTGGACTGAAACAACAAGAGAGAGAGATCCTCATGTCATCTCCTTTACCCTGGACTGAAACAACAAGAGAGAGATCCTCATGTCGTCTCCTTTACCCTGGACTGAAACAACAAGAGAGAGATCCTCATATCATCTCCTTTACCCTGGACTGAAACAACAAGAGAGAGATCCTCATGTCATCTCCTTTACCCTGGACTGAAACAACAAGAGAGAGATCCTCATGTCATCTCCTTTACCCTGGACTGAAACAACAAGAGAGAGATCCTCATGTCATCTCCTTTACCCTGGACTGAAACAACAAGAGAGAGAGAGATCCTCATGTCATCTCCTTTACCCTGGACTGAAACACCAAGAGAGAGAGATCCTCATGTCGTCTCCTTTAACCTGGACTGAAACAACAAGAGATCCTCATGTCATCTCCTTTACCCTGGACTGAAACAACAAGGGAGAGATCCTCATGTCGTCTCCTTTACCCTGGACTGAAACAACAAGAGAGAGAGATCCTCATGTCATCTCCTTTACCCTGGACTGAAACAACGAGAGAGAGAGATCCTCATGTCATCTCCTTTACCCTGGACTGAAACAACAAGAGAGAGAGCCTCATGTCATCTCCTTTACCCTGGACTGAAACAACGAGAGAGAGATCCTCATGTCATCTCCTTTACCCTGGACTGAACAACAAGAGAGAGATCCTCATATCATCTCCTTTACCCTGGACTGAAACAACAACAAGAGAGATCCTCATGTCATCTCCTTTACCCTGGACTGAAACAACAAGAGAGAGATCCTCATGTCATCTCCTTTACCCTGGACTGAAACAACAAGAGAGAGATCCTCATGTCATCTCCTTTACCCTGGACTGAAACAACAAGAGAGAGATCCTCATGTCATCTCCTTTACCCTGGACTGAAACAACAAGAGAGAGATCCTCATGTCATCTCCTTTACCCTGGACTGAAACACCAAGAGAGAGATCCTCAAGTCATCTCCTTTACCCTGGACTGAAACAACAAGAGAGAGAGAGATCCTCATGTCATCTCCTTTACCCTGGACTGAAACACCAAGAGAGAGAGATCCTCATGTCGTCTCCTTTACCCTGGACTGAAACAACAAGAGAGAGAGAGATCCTCATGTCGTCTCCTTTAACCTGGACTGAAACAACAAGAGATCCTCATATCATCTCCTTTACCCTGGACTGAAACAACAAGAGATCCTCATATCATCTCCTTTACCCTGGAATGAAACAACAAGAGATCCTCATATCATCTCCTTTACCCTGGACTGAAACAACAAGAGATCCTCATATCATCTCCTTTACCCTGGACTGAAACAACAAGAGATCCTCATATCATCTCCTTTACCCTGGACTGAAACAACAAGAGATCCTCATGTCATCTCCTTTACCCTGGACTGAAACAACAAGAGAGAGAGATCATCATGTCGTCTCCTTTACCCTGGACTGAAACAACAAGAGAGAGAGAGATCCTCATGTCGTCTCCTTTACCCTGGACTGAAACAACAAGAGAGAGAGAGATCCTCATATCATCTCCTTTACCCTGGACTGAAACAACAAGAGAGAGATCCTCATGTCGTCTCCTTTACCCTGGACTGAAACAACAAGAGAGAGAGATCCTCATGTCATCTCCTTAACCCTGGACTGAAACAACAAGAGAGAGAGATCCTCATGTCATCTCCTTTACCCTGGACTGAAACAACAAGAGAGAGAGATCCTCATGTCGTCTCCTTTACCCTGGACTGAAACAACAAGAGAGAGATCCTCATATCATCTCCTTTACCCTGGACTGAAACAACAAGAGAGAGATCCTCATATCGTCTCCTTTACCCTGGACTGAAACAACAAGAGAGGGAGATCCTCATGTCATCTCCTTTACCCTGGACTGAAACAACAAGAGAGAGATCCTCATGTCATCTCCTTTACCCTGGACTGAAACAACAAGAGAGAGATCCTCATGTCGTCTCCTTTACCCTGGACTGAAACAACAACAAGAGAGAGATCCTCATGTCGTCTCCTTTACCCTGGACTGAAACAACAAGAGAGAGATCCTCATGTCATCTCCTTTACCCTGGACTGAAACAACAAGAGAGAGAGATCCTCATGTTATCTCCTTTACCCTGGACTGAAACTACAAGAGAGAGATCCTCATGTCATCTCCTTTACCCTGGACTGAAACAACTAGAGAGAGAGATCCTCATGTCGTCTCCTTTACCCTGGACTGAAACAACAAGAGAGAGAGATCCTCATGTCGTCTCCTTTACCCTGGACTGAAACAACAAGAGAGAGATCCTCATGTCATCTCCTTTACCCTGGACTGAAACAACAAGGGAGAGATCCTCATGTCATCTCCTTTACCCTGGACTGAAACAACAAGGGAGAGATCCTCATGTCATCTCCTTTACCCTGGACTGAAACAACAAGGGAGAGATCCTCATGTCGTCTCCTTTACCCTGGACTGAAACAACAAGAGAGAGATCCTCATGTCATCTCCTTTACCCTGGACTGAAACAACAAGAGAGAGAGAGATCCTCATGTCATCTCCTTTACCCTGGACTGAAACAACAAGAGAGAGATCCTCATGTCATCTCCTTTACCCTGGACTGAAACAACAAGAGAGAGAGATCCTCATGTCGTCTCCTTTACCCTGGACTGAAACAACAAGAGAGAGAGATCCTCATGTCATCTCCTTTACCCTGGACTGAAACAACAAGAGAGAGAGATCCTCATGTCATCTCCTTTACCCTGGACTGAAACAACAAGAGAGAGATCCTCATGTCATCTCCTTTACCCTGGACTGAAACAACGAGAGAGAGATCCTCATGTCATCTCCTTTACCCTGGACTGAAACAACGAGAGAGAGATCCTCATGTCATCTCCTTTACCCTGGACTGAAACAACAAGAGAGAGATCCTCATGTCGTCTCCTTTACCCTGGACTGAAACAACAAGAGAGAGATCCTCATGTCATCTCCTTTACCCTGGACTGAAACAACAAGAGATCCTCATATCATCTCCTTTACCCTGGACTGAAACAACAAGAGAGAGATCCTCATGTCATCTCCTTTACCCTGGACTGAAACAAGAGAGAGAGAGAGATCCTCATGTCGTCTCCTTTACCCTGGACTGAAACAACGAGAGAGAGAGAGAGATCCTCATGTCATCTCCTTTACCCTGGACTGAAACAACAAGAGAGAGAGAGATCCTCATATCATCTCCTTTACCCTGGACTGAAACAACAAGAGAGAGAGAGAGATCCTCATATCGTCTCCTTTACCCTGGACTGAAACAACAAGAGAGAGAGAGATCCTCATATCATCTCCTTTACCCTGGACTGAAACAACAAGAGAGAGAGAGATCCTCATGTCATCTCCTTTACCCTGGACTGAAACAACAAGAGAGAGAGAGATCCTCATATCATCTCCTTTACCCTGGACTGAAACAACAAGAGAGAGATCCTCATGTCATCTCCTTCACCCTGGACTGAAACAACAAGAGAGAGAGAGATCCTCTTGTCATCTCCTTTACCCTGGACTGAAACAACAAGAGATCCTCATATCATCTCCTTTACCCTGGACTGAAACAACAAGAGAGAGATCCTCATGTCATCTCCTTTACCCTGGACTGAAACAAGAGAGAGAGAGAGATCCTCATGTCGTCTCCTTTACCCTGGACTGAAACAACGAGAGAGAGAGAGAGATCCTCATGTCATCTCCTTTACCCTGGACTGAAACAACAAGAGAGAGAGAGATCCTCATATCATCTCCTTTACCCTGGACTGAAACAACAAGAGAGAGAGAGAGATCCTCATGTCGTCTCCTTTAACCTGGACTGAAACAACAAGAGATCCTCATGTCATCTCCTTTACCCTGGACTGAAACAACAAGAGAGAGATCCTCATATCGTCTCCTTTACCCTGGACTGAAACAACAAGAGAGAGAGAGATCCTCATATCATCTCCTTTACCCTGGACTGAAACAACAAGAGAGAGAGAGATCCTCATGTCATCTCCTTTACCCTGGACTGAAACAACAAGAGAGAGAGAGATCCTCATATCATCTCCTTTACCCTGGACTGAAACAACAAGAGAGAGATCCTCATATCATCTCCTTTACCCTGGACTGAAACAACAAGAGAGAGAGATCCTCATGTCATCTCCTTTACCCTGGACTGAAACAACAAGAGAGAGATCCTCATGTCGTCTCCTTTACCCTGGACTGAAACAACAAGAGAGAGATCCTCATGTCATCTCCTTTACCCTGGACTGAAACAACAAGAGAGAGAGATCCTCATGTCATCTCCTTTACCCTGGACTGAAACAACAAGAGAGAGAGAGATCCTCATGTCATCTCCTTTACCCTGGACTGAAACAACAAGAGAGAGAGAGATCCTCATGTCATCTCCTTTACCCTGGACTGAAACAACAAGAGAGAGATCCTCATGTCGTCTCCTTTACCCTGGACTGAAACAACAAGAGAGAGAGATCCTCATGTCGTCTCCTTTACCCTGGACTGAAACAACAAGAGAGAGATCCTCATATCATCTCCTTTACCCTGGACTGAAACACCAAGAGAGAGAGATCCTCATGTCATCTCCTTTACCCTGGACTGAAACACCAAGAGAGAGATCCTCATATCATCTCCTTTACCCTGGACTGAAACAACAAGAGAGAGAGATCCTCATGTCATCTCCTTTACCCTGGACTGAAACAACAAGAGAGAGATCCTCATGTCGTCTCCTTTACCCTGGACTGAAACAACAAGAGAGAGATCCTCATGTCATCTCCTTTACCCTGGACTGAAACAACAAGAGAGAGAGATCCTCATGTCATCTCCTTTACCCTGGACTGAAACAACAAGAGAGAGATCCTCATGTCGTCTCCTTTACCCTGGACTGAAACAACAAGAGAGAGATCCTCATGTCGTCTCCTTTACCCTGGACTGAAACAACAAGAGAGAGATCCTCATGTCATCTCCTTTACCCTGGACTGAAACAACAAGAGAGAGAGATCCTCATGTCATCTCCTTTACCCTGGACTGAAACAACAAGAGAGAGAGAGAGGTGGGTGTACTGTACTGTAGAGTCTTACCTGGTAGGGAGGAGGGTTAGGACATGGTTCCTCTGACTTCCATGATGTGTCCATTGCCTCTGCTGAACAGCTGAGGAGTGAGAAACCACAAAATTATCACAATATTTGACGAGGCCCTTTCCTCCAGGAAATAAGTCAAGGGCCATGATAGTCAATTATCTGACCCAGACCTTGTTGAGACAGGTGTCAAATATCTGTCTCAAACCTTGTTGAGAGAGCTTAACGAGGTGTTGATTGGCGCTCCTGTCACCTCATTGGTCAGTCACCTCATCACCCGGATCAGCTGACAGACAGGTGTGTTTCATGTGGATCTGGCACTCCCACAGGAGTAGGGTGAAGTAGTCCCTATTACTGATCTGAGATCAGTTTTATTCTGTTTGAGTGAAACTTCTTGCTAGGGGCTTCAACCTCGAATCACTGCCTAGGACCAGCTCTTCCTGCCTCTTCTCTTCTAGCTAGGGGCTTCAGCCCAAAAGCACTGCTCCTAGGACCAGCTCTTCCTGCCTCTTCTCTTCTAGCTAGGGGCTTCAGCCCAAAAGCACTGTTCCTAGGACCAGCTCTTCCTGCCTCTTCTCTTCTAGCTAGCTTTGACCCAGGACCACACCTAGCCAATATTCTAATGCCTCATATATCAGGGGTGACACAGGATGAGAGTGGATAGTGTTCCATTATTTCTTTAGGGCCTGGTGGAGTTTTCCTTTTTTGTCTGACCAGGAACGACTCTGGGCCCTATCACTACCTGTATCACTGAATGTATATAAGACCTCTGTGACGTTTGTAAAAGTTTATTATTTATTTTATTTATTTTATTTAAAAGCTGTGTTTTTTTGTGGGTTTTTTTAAGCACTTCTGCATCCTGCCCAACTTGGATGCTGGATGTAACTCTGAGCTGGATGCTGGATGCTGGATGTAACTCTGAACTGGATGCTGGATGCTGGATGTAACTCTGAGCTGGATGCTGGATGCTGGATGTAACTCTGAACTAGATGCTGGATGTAACTCTGAACTGGATGCTGGATGCTGGATGTAACTCTGAACTAGATGCTGGATGTAACTCTGAACTGGATGCTGGATGTAACTCTGAACTGGATGCTGGATGTAACTCTGAGCTGGATGCTGGATGTAACTCTGAACTAGATGCTGGATGTAACTCTGAACTGGATGCTGGATGCTGGATGTAACTCTGAACTGGATGCTGGATGTAACTCTGAACTGGATGCTGGATGCTGGATGTAACTCTGAGCTGGATGCTGAATGTTACTCTGACCTGGATGCTGGATGTAACTCTGACCTGGATGCTGGATGCTGGATGCTGGATGTAACTCTGACCTGGATGCTGGATGTAACTCTGAGCTGGATGCTGGATGTCATTCTGAACTGGATGCTGGATGCTGGATGTAACTCTGAGCTGGATGCTGGATGCTGGATGTAACTCTGAACTGGATGCTGGATGCTGGATGTAACTCTGAGCTGGATGCTGGATGTAACTCTGAACTGGATGCTGGATGTAACTCTGAACTGGATGCTGAATGCTGGATGTAACTCTGAACTGGATGCTGGATGCTGGATGTAACTCTGAGCTGGATGCTGGATGTAACTTTGACCTGGATGCTCTCCCAAAAACATCCAGGTCGCTATGCCGTACATCCGGCTCGTTTTACTTCTGCATCCCGCTCAACATCCACTCGATGGCTTCCCCTGACAGGAGACGTCTACCTGCTCTTTATCATCCGTCCACGTCTTCCTCACTGTAACAGCCACTACTGCTCTTTAGCGTCCGTCCACGTCTTCCTCTGTGTAACAGCCCCTACAGCTCAATAGTGTGCAGTGAATTTGACTAGATGTAAGGCTTTAATGAATATGACATGTATTCTAAGCAAAAAATTTTTTTTCGAAATTGCACAAACAATCAATTTTTTGCATACCCAAAAAGCAAGTACAGGGGCGCGTCTGATTTCATTCCTTATTCTCAGGGCCAGGTGTTTATTCTACATGTCAGAGAGGCATGTTTGCTCCAGTTACATAGACGATTTATATTTGAACGTTCCAAAAACATTGTGTCCTGCTGAACATGTAGAATGTATTGCAGCTAAACATGGTATTCGGACACGGTCCATGTAATAATGTCTGAGAAAATCTGTTGATGATTTGTCGCTACAGATGGTTTGTTACATGGTTAGGAGAATTAACATGGCAGTTTAGGAGAATTAACATGATAGGTTAGGAGAATTACCATGGCAGGTTAGGAGAATTAACATGGCAGGTTAGGAGAATTAACATGATAGGTTATGATAATTAACATGGCAGTTTAGGGGAATTAACAAGACAGGTTAGGAGAATTAACATGGCAGGTTAGGAGAATTAACATGATAGGTTAGGAGAATTAACATGGCAGGTTAGGAGAATTAACATGATAGGTTAGGAGAATTAACATGGCAGGTTAGGAGAATTAACATGATAGGTTAGGAGAATTAACATGGCAGGTTAGGAGAATTAACATGATAGGTTAGGAGAATTAACATGATAGGTTAGGAGAATTAACATGATAGGTTAGGATAATTAACATGGCAGGTTAGGAGAATTAACATGGCAGGTTAGGAGAATTAACATGATAGGTTAGGAGAATTAACATGGCAGGTTAGGAGAATTAACATGATAGGTTATGATAATTAACATGGCAGTTTAGGGGAATTAACATGGCAGGTTAGGAGAATTAACATGATAGGTTAGGAGAATTAACATGGCAGGTTAGGAGAATTAACATGGCAGGTTAAGAGAATTAACGTGGCAGGTTAGGAGAATTAACATGATAGGTTAGGAGAATTAACATGATAGGTTAGGAGAATTAACATGGCAGGTTAGGAGAATTAACATGGCAGGTTAGGATAATTAACATGGCAGGTTAGGATAAATAACATGGCAGGTTAGGAGAATTAACATGGCAGGTTAAGAGAATTAACATGATAGGTTAGGAGAATTAACATGATAGGTTAGGAGAATTAACATTTACATTTACATTACATTTAAGTCATTTAGCAGACGCTCTTATCCAGAGCGACTTACAAAATGGTGCATTCACCTTATGATATCCAGTGGAACAACCACTTTACAATAGTGCATCTAAATATTTTAAGGGGGGGGGTTAGAAGGATTACTTTATCCTATCCTTGGTATTCCTTAAAGAGGTGGGGTTTCAGGTGTCTCCGGAAGGTGGTGATTGACTCCGCTGTCCTGGCGTCGTGAGGGAGCTTGTTCCACCATTGGGGTGCCAGAGCAGCGAACAGTTTTGACTGGGCTGAGCGGGAACTGTGCTTCCTCAGAGGTAGGGGGGCCAGCAGGCCAGTGGTGGATGAACGCAGTGCCCTTGTTTGGGTGTAGGGCCTGATCAGAGCCTGAAGGTATGGAGGTGCCGTTCCCTTCACAGCTCCGTAGGCAATCACCATGGTCTTGTAGCGGATGCGAGCTTCAACTGGAAGCCAGTGGAGAGAGCGGAGGAGCGGGGTGACGTGAGAGAACTTGGGAAGGTTGAACACCAGACGGGCTGCGGCGTTCTGGATGAGTTGTAGGGGTTTAATGGCACAGGCAGGGAGCCCAGCCAACACCGAGTTGCAGTAATCCAGACGGGAGATGACAAGTGCCTGGATTAGGACCTGCGCCGCTTCCTGTGTGAGGCAGGGTTGTACTCTGCGAATGTTGTAGAGCATGAACCTACAGGATCGGGTCACCGCCTTGATGTTAGTGGAGAACGACAGGGTGTTGTCCAGGATCACGCCAAGGTTCTTAGCACTCTGGGAGGAGGACACAAGGGAGTTGTCAACCGTGATGGCGAGATCATGGAACGGCAGTCCTTCCCCGGGAGGAAGAGCAGCTCCGTCTTGCCGAGGTTCAGCTTGAGCTGGTGATCCGTCATCCACATTGATATGTCTGACAGACATGCAGAGATGCGATTCGCCGCCTGGTTATCAGAAGGGGGAAAGGAGAAGATTAATTGTGTGTCGTCTGCATAGCAATGATAGGAGAGACCATGTGAGGATATGACAGAGCCAAGTGACTTGGTGTATAGCGAGAATAGGAGAGGGCCTAGAACAGAGCCCTGGGGGACACCAGTGGTGAGAGCGCATGGTGCGGAGACAGATTCTCGCCACGCCACCTGGTAGGAGCGACCTGTCAGGTAGGACGCAATCCAAGCGTGGGCCGCGCCGGAGATGCCCAACTCGGATAGGGTGGAGAGGAGGATCTGATGGTTCACAGTATCAAAGGCAGCAGATAGGTCTAGAAGTATGAGAGCAGAGGAGAGAGGTGATAGAGAACATGATAGGTTAGGAGAATTAACATGGCAGGTTAGGAGAATTAACATGGCAGGTTAGGAGAATTAACATGACAGGTTAGGAGAATTAATATGACAGGTTAGGAGAATTAACATGGCAGGTTAGGAGAATTAACGTGTCAGGTTAGGAGAATTAACATGGCAGGTTAGGAGAATTAACGTGTCAGGTTAGGAAAATTAACATGGGAGGTTAGGAGAATTAACATGGCAGGTTAGGAGAATTAACATGATAGGTTAGGAGAACTAACACAGCAGGTTAGGAGAATTAACATGGCAGGTTAGGAGAATTAACATGATAGGTTAGGAGAACTAACACAGCAGGTTAGGTGAATTAACGTAGCAGGTTAGGAGAATGAGGTTAAGATTAGGAAAAGGGTTATTGTTAGCTACAACGCTTCAGATGGCAACAACTGTTGTCCCCGACGCGACCACAAGATGGAGCTGTAGGCCACAACGAGAAGAGGTAGTACTCTGTGTTGGATGTCTGTCTACACCTCCATTGACTCTGGTGGTGAGTATCTAACTGTGTGTTTGTTACAACTGTGGAAAATGTTCTGTGTTTGGTGTAACTCAGACAGGAAACGCCACGTATTCGTTTAACCGTTTATTAGAAAGATTGCAATACGTTAGTGTTGGTGTTAGGTTCTGCTCCTTCAGGGTAGCTCACTGCCAGAGCCTGCATCATGTTAAATAATGATAATTACAGGCAGTGAGCAAGGTACCCTGCACCAAATATTCCTGTCAGGGCCCATTTAAGTTGAGATCCATTTTAGATGGTGTCAGGATCATTTGATTTTCATTCATTTCTTCTTCTTCTATGATGTCATGAAGGTAAATCTTATTCTATGATGTCATGAAGGTAAATCTTCTTCTATGATGTCATGAAGGTGAATATTCTTCTTCTATGATGTCATGAAGGTAAATCTTCTTCTTCTATGATGTCATGAAGGTAAATCTTCTTCTATGATGTCATGAAGGTGAATATTCTTCTTCTATGATGTCATGAAGGTAAATCTTCTTCTATGATGTCATGAAGGTTAATATTTTTTTCTTCTTCTTCTTCTATGATATCATGGCTGGTCCGCAAACAAACGTTTAAAGTGCATGCCGCCACCTACTGTGCTGGAATGTATGATCAATCATTATCTGCCCAATTCTGTACTACCTTGAAAATAAAAAAACAAATAAATCCCTACTAACGTCTACCTTTCTGTATCATGATCTCTCTTCTTCCTGTGTCTTTCTGTATCATGATCTCTCTTCTTCCTGTGTCTTTCCACTACCGACCATACCATCAGAACTGACAGCCATATTGTCAAAATTCCAGGACAGCTGTTGATTCACCAACATTTTCTCCATTTAGTCCGCACTACCGGCCGCCTTTTCTGACCTCAAACCCTCTCTCACATTCAACCCCCTTTTCTATTCATTTTGGAGTGAAGAGGTTGGTTTCTTGGTTGATGTCATTTCATAGACTATACAGTTTTAATCAGTTCTGTCTGGAGACAAAAAATGTATTTAAATGTTATTTTTTTAGAAACCTTTCTGTATGAATAAAACAATTAGGTAACACTTTACAATAAGGGTACATTAATTAACATGAACAGAACAGCAGATATTGAAATGGGTGTGATACAAGACTTTGCTCATATGGACACTGGAACACAGCCATGTAGTGGGGTCAAGCCCTTCAGTAGCTGTGTAATATCACCATTAGCTGGATCATGGTTGACATGCACTTTTCACATGGCTACTGGGCTCTGTAGCTAGGCAACAGAATGTAAACATTTCCCCTTTTTTATGTTTATCTCTTTATTTATTTGGTATTGGATATATGCTGTAATTTATGTATTTTTTTCGTATTTAAAAATAAAACCTATTTTCAAAACCCATTTACATTACTTTATTCTCTGATGAGTTGGAGACCGAACCAGTTTGCGCTCCAGATATATTAAATAAAGATGTGATAAGATTCTGGAACAGTTATTCTTGATGTGAAGTAATATTCTGGAACAGTTATTCTTGATGTGAATGACATTAAGATTCTGGAACAGTTATTCTTGATGTGAAATACATTAATATTCTGGAACAGTTATTCTTGATGTGAAGGACATTAAGATTCTGGAACAGTTATTCTTGATGTGAAGTACATTAAGATTCTGGAACAGTTATTCTTGATGTGAAGGACATTAAGATTCTGGAACAGTTATTCTTGATGTGAAGTAAGATTCTGGAACAGTTATTCTTGATGTGAAGTACATTAAGATTCTGGAACAGATATTCTTGATGTGAAGTACATTAAGTGAATAAAAAATTATAAAATTAGCTTCTTCTTTTTTTTTACACAGGCAGCCCAATTTGTGATATGTTTTCCACTAATTAGTATTTCGACCAATCACAGATCTTTTCAAATCAGATCTTTTCTATCTAAAGGGGGTAAAAGACACAACCGTGTTAGAAATATCATCAAAACAGAAACCTTGTATTGGTACATGATGTATTATTTCATATCATCAGACAATTGGATTGAATGTATAATCTCACCACAATCTCCTATGCAGAAGCTGTTGGGAGAGTCCATTGATGTATTTCCCATCGTTGCTTTGCCCCACAAGGACACACATCGATGAAATAGTCTGGTGAGTTCTTGATTGTGAAGCCGAAAGTAAATCTGTCTAAAACCAAATATCTGAAATGACGAGAAAGGAGAGAGAGTTCCGTTCAGAGACCTGTCAGATCAGGGTTCTAGTCAGACAACAATACATCAATTTGAGCACAGTAGCAGTTAATGGTTGTAGACTATTTGATGCCAGCATGTGTCAGTATTAAATAATGGGAGAAATTAAATGAAATCCTCAACTTTTCCTGTCCGGAAAGATTATGACATCCGTTTTTCCAATGATGACTCTTCCACTCTGAAAAAGAGAATAGATATTTCAACATCGTGTAACCTTTAAACTAGGGCTTCAAACCACTTTAGTGTAACCAATACAATAATCACAATTCAAAATGAGTGTTGTAGTCTTGACAGTTTATTTCACTTCAAGCTATCAATATTAAATATTAATATCTTCAAGGGCTCCAGAGTGGCGCAGCCGCCTGAGGAACTATAGACCCTGGTTCGATTCCAGGCTGTATCACTACGGTCTAAGGCCCTCATCTCAGTACTAGAGGAGTCACTACAGACCCTGGTTCCATTCCAGGCTGTATTACAGCAGTCTGAGGAACTACAGACCCTGGTTCCATTCCAGGCTGTATCACAGCAGTCTGAGGAACTACAGACCCTGGTTCCATTCCAGGCTGTATCACAGCGGTCTGAGGAAGTACAGACCCTGGTTCCATTCCAGGCTGTATAACAGCGGTCTAAGAAACTACATCTCAGTGCTAGAGGAGTCACTACAGATCCTGGTTCCATTCCAGGCTGTATCGCAGTGGTCTGAGGCACCACATCTCAGTGCTAGAGGCGTCACCACAGACCCTGGTTCCATTCCAGGCTGTATAACAGCGGTCTAAGGAACTACATCTCAGTGCTAGAGGAGTCACTACAGACCCTGGTTCAATTCCAGGCTGTATCACAACCGGCCTTGATTGGGAGTCCCATAGGATGGCGCACAATTGGCCCAGCGTCGTCCGGGTTAGGCTGTCAATGTAAATAACAATTTGTTCTTAACTGACTTGCCTTGTTAATTATTATTTTTATTTTTGCTTGGTTCATTAGCCGCTAGGGGCAGCCTTCAACAACAGCAAAAAATAGGCTACTGTCTCCTGGTTGGCTGACATCCTATCCATCTGAATGTAGCTGGAAGCTAAGCTTCCCGGTTCGACTCCTGATATTCCTGGACGGATTCGTGTCGACTGCCCAGAGTCCGCGAATTCAAGTCCGTTCCGCTGTCTCCCTAACGTTATCATCAATCTATCGTTTCCGAATAAAAGAGCACCAGCAAGAAGACTGCTCTGTCAAAACCAAGGTAAGCTAACAGTTAGCATGCAAACTGTGTCGCTGGGAGCGGGCGACGGCTCTTAGGAAAGTTCGGGGCTTGGTTCAAGAGAGGAGGCCTCGTTTTTTTACGGCGAGATTAAATGTTATTTTCGTAGCATATTTTATCGTTCGTAATCTAGTTGATCCTTTTTTGTATGGACATTGAAGTATAAATACATTATTAGAAATATTGTTTGCTAACTAGTTAACTAGTTTAGCTATCGTAACGTTACATGCGAAATTGGGCTAGTTAGTTAGCGAACATTAGTGTGGGACAGCCTGTCAACTGGCTAGCCAGTTAATTAGCTCAGTCACACCTTGCTCCTAAATACAGAACGAACTCATCTTTAAGATCACGGGTATATCATGTTATATGTATAAAACACTGGTACTCATTCACGTCTTAACAGTTTGTGAAATGTAAACTAAAAATCTACCGAACAGGTAGCATTACCAGCAGCTAGCCGAGTAGCGTTAGCTGAATTGACTAAGGTTAGTTAACGAGCTGAGTCATGTTCTTGTATTCCTATGGGGGTTTTCCCTCTCTGTGTAGCCGGTGACCAGTGAGAGACTGACCGCACTCAACTCCCATCACCATGTCACTGCACCAGTTTCTGCTTGAGCCCATCACCTGTCACGCCTGGAACCGGGACAGAACCCGTACGGCCCAGGACCAATGCTTTATTATATAACATCACATACTTTAAATATACACATACAACATCAAAACATCCACGTTCATCAAAATGTTTATCCACTGACTCTTCTGTTATCTGGCCTTCTTCCTCTTCTTCTCTCCCTGTAGAGATTGCCATCAGTCCCAACAACCATGAGGTTCACATCTATCAGAAGAGTGGTAACCAGTGGGTGAAGAGTCATGAGCTGAAGGAGCACAATGGACACATCACAGGTAGAATAGGCACAGGAAATGACATCACAGGAATTGTTCAAAAGTATTTGAATCTATGTCTGGACATTGATGATGTTTTTCAGAGGTTTACGTTGACTATCTCTCTTCTCTCTCCCCTCCCTCCCTCTCCAGGTATCGACTGGGCTCCTAAGTCCGACCGTATCGTGACGTGTGGGGCGGATCGTAATGCCTATGTCTGGTCTCTAAAGGACGGGGTCTGGAAGCCCACTCTGGTCATCCTGAGGATCAACAGAGCTGCTACTTTCGTCAAGTGGTCTCCTCTGGAGAATAAGTTTGCTGTGGGCAGCGGAGCCAGACTCATATCAGTCTGTTACTTCGAGTCTGATAACGACTGGTAAGGGAGGAGAGGAGGGGTTGGGAGAGAGAGAGAGAGAAGTAGGCTAAATAGTTTTGTACTCTTTAAATGTGTGTGTGTGTGTGTGTGTGTGTGTGTGTGTGTGTGTGTGTGTGTGTGTGTGTGTGTGTGTGTGTGTGTGTGTGTGTGTGTGTGTGTGTGTGTGTGTGTGTGTGTGTGTGTGTGTGTGTGTGTGTGTGTGTGTGTCAGGTGGGTGAGTAAGCACATCAAGAAGCCAATCCGTTCCACCGTCCTCAGCCTGGACTGGCATCCTAACAACGTGCTGCTGGCAGCTGGATCCTGTGACTTCAAATGCAGGTAGAGAGAGAGACAGACAGACCATGTTTCAACCTCATCAGTAGAGAGAGAGAAGGGGAGACAGACAGACAGACCATGTTTCAACCTCATCAGTAGAGAGAGAGAAGGGGAGACAGACAGACCATGTTTCAACCTCATCAGTAGAGAGAGAGAAGGGGAGACAGACAGACCATGTTTCAACCTCATCAGTAGAGAGAGAGAAGGGGAGACAGACAGACAGACCATGTTTCAACCTCATCAGTAGAGAGAGAGAAGGGGAGACAGACAGACAGACAGACCATGTTTCAACCTCATCAGTAGAGAGAGAGAGAAGGGGAGACAGACAGACCGTGTTTCAACCTCATCAGTAGAGAGAGAGAAGGGGAGACAGACAGACAGACAGACAGACCATGTTTCAACCTCATCAGTAGAGAGAGAGAGAAGGGGAGACAGACAGACCATGTTTCAACCTCATCAGTAGAGAGAGAGAAGGGG